>NW_007728814.1:91022-114362 GCF_000696425.1 Galeopterus variegatus
AGGTTGTCAGTTGTCTCTCTTAAATTTTCTTCAATTTTTTTTTTTTTTTTTTTCTTTTTTCTGGTCTGCTTTTGATAATTTAAACATTCTGTCTTTGAGGTCGGAAATTCTCTCATCTGCTTGTTCAAGTCTGCTGGTTAAACTCTCTGTTGCATTTTTTATTTTGTTGAATGAATCCTTCAGCTCCACAAACTCAGCTATATTCTTTTTCAAGGCATTGATTTCTTTGTACATTTCTTCTTTCAGATCCTGTATGTTTTTTCTCATTTCATTGTGTTGTTTCACTGAGTTTTCTTGTATCTCATTTAGTTTCCTTAGAATAGTTACTCTAAATTCCTTGTCTGTCATTTCAAAGACTTCCTGTTCTACAGGATCTAGCACTTGTAAGTTATTAATTTCCTTTGGTGGTGATGTATTTTCTTGATTTTTCATATTTCTGGTTTCTTTCCTTTGGTGTTTTGTCATTGTGGCTGGGGGTATCCCTGTTCACTCGTTTCACCCTGATGTCTGGCTTGGATCCTGAAGGGTCTGCTGCTTCTGGACAGCAGAAACTAGCCTGGACCAGAAGTCCCACCCCACCTACCTTCACTGGCTGGTCTGGTGGGGTGGGAGTCCAGAGCCTCTCAAGTTACTCATGGAGACAGAGGACCTGGGCCAGAAGTCCTGCCCCACCTGCCTTCACTGGCTTGTCAGGCTCAGGGCTTTTGAGCCCATGCCTATCAGGTCACTCATGGAAACAGGATGGCCTGGTCCCAAATTCCCGCCCTGTCAGCCTTCACCAGCTTGTCTGGCTCTGGCCTTTTTTTAAAGCAGCTGTACCATCTTGCATTTCAGCTAGCAATGTATCAGAGTTCCAGGTGCTTGCTGTCCTTGCCAGCACTGGCTATTGCTGGCTTTTAAAATTTCAGCCTTTGTAATAGGTGTGTAGTGGTATCTCATAATGGTTTTAGTTTGCATTTGACTTGTATTCGAATATGGTTTTAATTTATCTTGTGTGTTGAGCATCTTTTTATGAGATTATTTGCCATCTGTATATCTTCTTTGGAGAAGTGTCTGTTCAAGCCTTTTGCCAATTTAAAAAACTTAGCTTATTTTTTTTTTACTATCATTAAGTTGTGAAAGTTCTTTATGCATTCTGGATACAAATTCTTTATCACATGTGTGCTTTGCAAATACTTTCTCCCAGTCTGTCTTGTCTTTTCATTCTCATAACAGTGTCTTTCTAAGAGCAGAAATAAGAATCTTAATATTGCTGAATTCTGATTTATTAATTTTTCTTTTTATACATTATGCTTTTAATGTCATAATGAATATTCTAGAAGTTTTTTAGTTTTAGATTTTGCATTTAGGTCTATGATACCTTTTGAGTTAATTTTTCTATGGATGGGAAGTGTGTATTTTTTTTTGCCTGTGGACATCCAACTATTTGGTCCCTATTTATTGAAAAGCCTCAGTGAAAGATTTTAAATTAGCAAACCAACAAATGAAGTGGTCCTTCAGCAAGGAAAGTTTGAAGAATACTAACCTATTCAACAGTTTCATTTACCTGCCGTCCTGAGTTCCATTCTCACTCAGATCATAGCCAGCGTGTCCCAATGTCCTTCCTGTGAGCCATGGCTGCTCACCTTTCACTAAAATCACTCCCAGGCTGGATTAAGAAGGCAGAATGAGCTCTACCTGATTAATCAAAGAATAGCTTTCTAGCTCTCTCTGTTTGGTAAATAAAGGGCATTCTCAGAAAGTTGATACAAAGCTTTCTTTCTTTTTTTAAAAATCTCTGAACAATGGAGTTTGTAATTTTTCTTCCCAATATGTTCCAAATCTCTCTGACTGCTGGAGATAATGGATAAAGATTCCCCTCTCTCCTCATTTTATCACATATTGCTCTGTTCCAAATAGTTGGAAACAGCTGGATTTTTTATTAATCTGTGGGAAACTTGGAAATTGCCAAAGGCTAGAAACCAGCTCAAATGTATGTGTGAAATGTGACATTCAATTCCGGAAGGGAAAGCATTACACCTCATATGGCATTGGCTAGCAGCCTCCTGTGGAGGGATATTTGGCAGTAAGGGGTATCTTGTTTATCAGGGTGGTCAAACTCTCACTTCTGGAAGAAAAACTGAAGACTCAGATCACATGCTGGCACCTGAATAATTAGGCCAACCCTCATGTTGGCATGAGAATAACTAAACCATGTTGACTTCGTAACCTAGTACTGGTGGGAAGGACTCAATGTTGCTGGAAAGTGCATTTCATCACAGGGAGAATAATCAGTTATTCTTGGCACTGCTAAGTTTGTTCTGAAATTGAGGCTAACTCACAAGGAAGATAAGCATATTTCTCCACTCCTTTCCTCTTCTGTAATGTTTTAGGTCTTATGGATTTATCAGCTCATGATAAGGTGCAATAACGATTACTAGATATGTTGATTTGAGAGTCTATGTGACCCTTTTGAGTTGTCTGGAAATTCAGGAATTCTGTTATCTAATCTAAGAATATTTCCTAAAATAACAAGAGACTACATAATCTATATTAAATGTGGGTGATCATTTTCCTGATCTGCAAAGAAAGGATAATAGCATAATGCTGAGAAATTAGAAATCATCGGTCAATTGAATGTTTCCCTGTCTTTGAGGTGATATTCAAACAAACTCTAACCAAGGCCCCAGTATCTTCCTGTTCCTGTCTTATACAGGAATTTCTTTCTTTCTTATTATTTTTCTTTTCACTTTAACAAAGAGGGGAATTTGTCTGAAGGATGTGGAATATGTAATGTAACCTGAGGGCAGGAATTCTAGCAGCTGAGTAACTGCTGTCTCAGGGGCCACCTCCTCTCCTCTCTGCCTGTGTGCCTGCCTGTTCCCTCTCCCTCTCACAAGCACATTCCCTTTCACTTTCTTCTGAACTCACACGATCGTCTCAGTCTCAACTTCACATTGCTTCCTAGTTCAAGCTCCCAACAGAGACTGACCAGGTCCCTGAGACCCCCTGAAGCTCCCTGTATTTCCAAGTCCAATTTCATGGCTTAGGTCTGTCTGGACCTAGATGCTCACTTCTGATTTAAGCTACATGGTCTGGGGCCAGAGCCCTGGGGCCTGCTGTCCAGTGGCAGTGGGGGTGGGGTGATCATACTCTCCAAGAAGAGACATAGTGGCAGGGCAGGAAAATTGACCAAGAGGCCAATAGCTACACCTCCCTATAAATGTTACGGTTACAAATATAAAGTGGAGGAAGTACTAAACGATACAAATATTGAATGCAGTTTGGAAAGAAAAATGGGTTCCAATACAGCATTGCTCTCCATCCTTGGAACCAAAGCAGACTCAGAGAATATGGAAAGATCTGCATGACTGCATCAGATGACCCTAGAAAGGATGGGTCCCAGAGTCTGTCTCTATCTGTGTTGACCTTGCAGTGACTCACAAAGATGAATTAATCAAATAACCATCTAAACCAGTTTAGCATGGCCACAGTCTTCCTGAAGATCAGGGTCTGTAGTGCTCAGGAGAAATTATTGTCACCCAAGTACTGGTGACTAAATGGCAGCTGAAGTGCTGCCTTCAACATGGCATGGATCATCTACAAACCAACCAGGGGAGTCTCTGGTTCCTTGTAGAGAGAAAGGATGTGGACAGAGTTAATATAGATGATTTCCAACTTAGAGTCTGCCCGAGTGAATTTGCCTCTCTCAATAAGTAAGAGTAGAATAGCCTCATCACACCTTTTTACTTCAAAACATGAGCCTCTCTGTCCATATATTTTCTTTCTCGTTTGTACCTTTCGCTGTTTTTAATCCTTATTGTGCGTTTATCAGAACAGGCCTCTCCTGCCTTTCCTTAGCAGTGTCCCTGTCTATCTGTGTCTGCTCGTCTAGGCTGCTGCACCAGCCAAGAGG
Organism: Galeopterus variegatus; assembly: GCF_000696425.1. NCBI lineage: Eukaryota > Metazoa > Chordata > Mammalia > Dermoptera > Cynocephalidae > Galeopterus > Galeopterus variegatus. The sequence continues at coordinate 94,918 of NW_007728814.1, forward strand.
GCAATGTCATTCTCCCACCTTCTCCGGAGACAGAGTGAGGCAAGACGCAGCTCTGCTGAGAGGACAGGCCCTTCAAATGAGCAACAGAGGTTCGATGGTGGTAGGAGGGGATGTTATGGGCAGGAGAAGTCCCAGTTCAAGGATGGCAATACATGCACAGGAAGCAGCAAGTGGTAGGGTTTTGGGGAGAATAAGTAGAAACGGAGAGTGAGTGGATATAAGGAGGAGGTTTGGAAGACGGCAAAGGGGCAGAACAGGGGTTCACTGACCAGGGAAGGGGAAGAATTGAGCAGGGCCCTGCTAGGCCATGGAAGAGTCTGTGCAGGGATTACCCAAATGCAGGATCCATGCTTTTATTCCAACTTGTTTCCACCCCCCTGTGTGTTACAGATTTATTAAGAGAATGTTTTTAGGAAAAACTGGTATGGGAGCAGGAGACATTAATTCTTTATTTATTCAGTGTACCAATTCTCATAAAGTTATAATCTCTTTGCAAGTTTTTAGGAGTAGCATTTTTTCCACTGAACACTTATTAATTGGTCTGATGTCTCCTTTAAAAAGGTAGCTAAATCGATAGACAAAGTAAGAAATACTTACTGAGCATTTACTATATGTCAGCTACTGTGCTAAACACTGGGAATGTATTAACCCTACAGAAGACCCCTAGAGGGTCCTTGTTAAGATTAGACTTGGAAAGAGCTTGTGAAACTTTGTAGGCTGATTCAAAGAAACGAAGTGTGTGTGTGTGTGAAAACCTGTCCACAAAGCTGCTTTTGATGCTCCTGCTGCAGAAGGCCGTGGGACTGTGAGAAAGATGTGCTAGCAAGGGTCTGTATCTCATCGGCACCAGGGCACGAAGAGAGCCAGCATTCCTTACAGCAGGCCTCCAGCTCCTCGGTGAGTGGAGAGGATTCTTAACGTGCAGCCAGCAAATGGTGGCTGTTGAGAGGGCAGTCCTCTCCTGCTTGCGTGTGGCTTCCAAGGGGACATTTCTGATAATACTGTGTGACATGCTAGGGTGATGAAGAGAGAGATGATTGCTGCAAATACTGACAGATTCTTTTCATATCAATGTCACAAAAAAATGGGAAAGCAGAATTTCTCTTGGGCAACAGACAGAAAGCAGGTCACTAAGATCAAGTCTGCTCATACTCCATTGTGTTTTGGGGGGCAAGAGAGATTGTGAAAAACTGGTGCTAAGCAATTTTGATTTTTGTTATTGTAACCAGCCCTTTAATATTTAAAAATATTATTAATCACAGATACGCCAAGAGCAGTTATAAAGAAAATGCTGACCAATAGGTACTGTGTTTTGGGGTCTCTTTCAGGCCAAACCTGAGGGAATTGGATAGGGTTTGAGAGGAGGCACCTGAAACTATTAGTCTGGACTTGGTGCCCTCAGTTCAAATAAAGATGAGTACACCAGGGGAATATACAATCTGATTAGTCATGCAGCCTAAATAATGTCTTTGCCTCTGTCTATGAGACACGGGAACCTCCACGTATTGTGGGTGAAATCAATCAGAGTCTGGTGGCATTGTCAGCTGGAGTCAGCTCTGTGTCCACACTTAGACTGTATGTCTAGAATCTGTGTCTTAATGTAAATTGGCTTATGGCTATGGCTCCCTGGGGCATAAGCTTCCATCGCCCAGATGGCAGGGTGACCCCGGTAGAAAGAAACATATGGTAGGCTATATCTGTCGTTCACAGAAGAAGAACAAGCACGCTGTTCATAAGAGCCAATTAAACAAGAGTCAATGCCACAAGCAGTGGACAACTCTGACAACAGATTAACAGGAAAGTACAACTTTTGGATAAGAGCTGCTGAGAACTAGGGAAGAAGAAATCTATCATTGGGGCATTGAACTTTGATAGACGGTGGGTAAGAGCCAATTAAACAAGAGTCGATGCCACAAGCAGTGGACAACTCTGACAACAGATTAACAGGAAAGTACAACTTTTGGATAAGGGCTGCTGAGAACTAGGGAAGAAGAAATCTATCATTGGGGCATTGAACTTTGATAGACGGTGGAGAAAAAAGGAGGGATACAAGAGGAGGTAGGACAGCACACAAATTGTGCTTTGAAGTGCTTGAAGTTGAATTCTGGGGGAATTGTCAACAACGGGGACAGCAGGATAGCTGTTTGTCCAGTGGCATTTAGTCAACTTCCATATTCTTTGGAGATTGGTTGCATTAGCTTGGGTTTACTTAGGAGGAGATGCTAAGGCAAGGATTAAAGTGCATGTGGTTAATTTAGGGAACATTGGTAGGAGAGTGGGGAAGTAAGACAGGAAAGTGACAAGGCAGATAACAAAGGGTGTGACATCTAGCCCCTACCACTGTGGGTGACTGGAACTTGGTCCCTCTGTGGAAGATCTGACAGCCAGTGTAGAAAACACTCCCTTGAAGTCATCCCACCCGAGGGGTAAGGTAGCAGGAGTATTTATGGACCAACTCTTTTTAGTCGTGAGTTGAGGTCCACTCCTGGGGACATTAATCCCACAATACATTGCTTGCCCCAAAGCAGAAAAGTGGGCTTGAGCAACAAAGAAAACACTCTTAGGCAAAGAAATGCTGAATGAAGGCAGTCGAAGTTGGGCAGGTGTGCACTGTTGTGGTAAGGGTGAGCAGTTGAGGGTGGTGCACTGACGGCATTAGCAACTGTGATTTTGCACCTGGGAGGAATTTATAGTGATATGTAACAGCAGAGGACACATACATTTATACATGCATAAATATAGAGACATAAATATATATATTTATTTGTTGAGAAAATAATACCCATCTGCGGTTGGAAATTGGCACAGAGAAGTATAGGAAAAGGTTAGAGTTCTATTTAAGAAAAAAGAAATAGCATCTAAGACTGAATAAAATTTTTCCTTCCTCCTGTTTCATCTCTGCTGCTTTCACCCCTTTGAAAATAGGGCACAGCAAATGAAAGACCTTGTTCTTATGACTAAATATTTGAAGACAAAAATGATTAGAGTGATTATTTGGCAACATGGAAATTGCTCTAAGCCTACCTGAAACCTGTGATACATTTTTGTGATAACATCATATGCTACAAAAATAGTGAAAGCATTCTCATGGACTAGAACTCATTGTGTCATGACTATTATAGTTTTATTAGGTAATTTGCTACACTGAATTATTAAAAAGAGTATTTGTTGGATTTGCTTTATGAGCCATTTGCTATAAAGGGGAGTCTAATAAATGTATCACCTTGGTGTTGACAGAGCTCTTTTTCCTAAATGAACATAAATAAGCACAAAGTAACATATTTTCACATTTCACAGGAGAAAGTGAGGCAGAGAAGGCTGCATAGGGCAGAGTATCTTTAATTTTTTTCACAGTGGCTATAGAAATATCCATTCCATTAGGAGGCACATTTGAATCCATGTTTCATTTCTTTCCTGTGGGGGAGAGAAGTATTATGGTGAGGTGTCATAGTGATCACCGGCCAGTGGGACTTTCCTCTCTACATGGCAGATTAGCTGTACTATGATATGCCAGTATATATTTACTCCACGTTAAAATCCTGATGCAAATAGGAGAAAGGAAAGTGCATAGTGGATAAAATCTAAAAAGTTGTGGTTGATGTAATTAAGAACCAAAGGTTTACTTCGACAACCAAGACTTACACGAGCATCAAAATGAACATGAGTGTCTAGCTCTGGATGGCTTCTCTTGGGCTGGTTCTGTTCATTATGAAATAAAGAATATGACATTATTTTATACATTTAGAAGATATGGAATAAAGTCGCACAGTTAGGACCAAATATTTTGGATGGGGAAGACTTTAAACATTTAAATTTTCTGCTGGTGTGATCTGGAGAGGCAGACTAGCAAAGCTGCTGAGAGCCTGGACTCTGTGGTCCCCCTGCTTAGTCTCGACTCTTAGTTCCACTACTTCTAAGCTGTGCGACTTTGGGCAGGTCACATAACCTCTCTGTCCTTCAGTTCCCTTCTCTGGAAGATGGGGTATTACAGTGCCTGTGACATAGAGCTATTTGTAGACTATTTAGAACAATGTCTGGCACATAGTAAACCGTACAAATATTTGTAAAATAAGATACATAAACCTTAATGAAGCCCTTTCATTATGTTCCTTCTGTATCAGGAGTTTTCCAAACATTTAAATTCAGCAAATGTTTACTGAGCTCACCTGGACTGGGCGTGTACCAGGTACTGGGTAAGAATGAATTTCCATGGTCTCCACCCTCCCAGGTGCTCACAAGATAACAGTCTTTTTTTTTTTTTAATCGAAAATTTAAAAATACTTGGAAATAATGACAAACTTACAAAAAAGTTAGAAGTGCTATATAAATAACCTTTTTCTCCTTACTTACGTGGGAGCAGGTTGTCACTTAAAACCTATCATCACAGATTTCTATAATCCTACAAATAAGGATATTCTCCTCCATAACCACAATGAGACCACCACATCAGGTTAGTGACACATTATCATCACGGAGTCCTCAGACCGCATTCAAGCACTGTCTTAGTAATGTTTTCCATGACAAAAGGATCCAGGCTGAAATTGTCTGTTAAATTTTGTTGTCACATCTCTTAAGTCTCCTTCAGTCTAGAATATGTCCTCAGTCTTCCCTTGATTTTCATGACCTTGACACTTGAAGGTTGCTGGCCGTTACTTTGTAGAATGTCCTTCAGTTTGGATTCGTCTGATGTTTCTTCTTGATTAGGTTTAGGTTGTGCCTTTTTGGCAGAAATAACATAGAAGAGATTCTGTGTTCTTTTCATTGAGTCTTACCAGGTAGCACAAGATTTTAAATTGTTGCATAGTGATTGGGTCACTGTGATCACTTGGTTAGAATGGTGTCTGCCAGGCTTCCCCACTGCAAAGGTGCTCCTTTCACTTTTTCATTCATAAGCATTTTGTGGGAGAGGTACTTTGAAACTGGGTAAATATTCTGTTCCTTATCAAGCTTTCAATTTGTTTATTCACTTTAGAATGGACTCATAGTTTCCTGCTTTATTTGGTGGGTTACAATCTGTAGCTGTTATCATTTTTTGATGCTTAAATTGTCCCTGATTCAGTCAGTGGGAGTCCAGTCAAGCTGGCCTCTGTGTCCTTTTGACGTTTGTACATCACTTTTTGAGCTCTTCCTTCCTTTCTGGCATGGCAAGGTATTCTAGTCATCTGTGTGTTCTCTGCCCTAGCTTTGGAATTAGCTGTTTCTCCAAGGAGTCCTGATTTCCTTTGGTGGAGGATGGAATTTAGAAGTAGATACCTGGGCACTAGGGGCTTATTGCCCTGTGGTGTCAGTGCTCCCAGGTCCCAGCCATGGACAGAGCTATATTTATTTCTATATTTGTCTATGTATATTGAAAACTATTTATTCATGTCAATATCTAGTTCCTATCCAACAATACACAGGGTCTATTCTAATTTTCTCCCTTCTGTTATCCTTAAAATATTTACTTAGCTTATCAATCCTCCTGTATGTAACACACCTCCCATCCCTGCTGGTGTCTCCCCTCCCCACTTTCAGGCCCACTCGTCTCCCTGCCTGGGCTCTGGCTCCCCATACCCCGGTCCCTCCTTACCCTATTCAGGCTGTGACTTTTCACACTGGGCTGTCTTTCACAGCTCCAAGTGCCTCCCTCCTTACCTGGATTTGGCTTCAACACCCCGTGCCAGGCTAGCCTTTTACGTGAAAACCTTTTCCAACCTGCTCAGCCTTTCTGTCAGTCATTTTCAATGTGATTCAAAGCAGATTTTTAAAGGCTCTTCTTGGGTATATGCAAAACTGAGTTTAAGAAGCCAAGCTCTAAACACACACACACATTCAACAGATTTAATAACATGTATTACATTTTAAAATATGCAGATTAGAGCATTGATTCTCCTCTCCTCCACTTTTACACTTTAAATTAAAACCAACGATAGAATCCAGCTGAGAGACTTAGCAGTTGATTGACAGAGGAGTAAGTGAAGACGTCACCTTCCGGGCTGGCATCTGTGTAAGGTTTACGTAAGATTAGGGCGAAGGAGGCGACAGAGAACAAGGTCTAAAGGGACCTTGTATATTGAATACTATTTATTCACATCAATACCTAGTTCTAATCCAATAATACACAGGAATCATTCTAGTTTTCTCCCTTCTGTTATCCTTAAAATAACAGGATGCCTGAAGCCAACACTCTTATTTTATAATTTTTGATCTTGACTCCAGAGCCAGATGTCCTGATTAAGGAGTAAATGAAGATCGGGGATGTGGCCAAGGGTTCAAAAAGAGGTAACTGACAAGAGATGCTTCTGGTAGAACAGGTGACGTCAGAAAAAAATTAATCCAATTTTATGTAAGTGAATTTCCTCTCGACCCAGGATAGCAGGAAATGTAATCTCTCAGGAAAGATAGAGTTAAAGATGTCATTTTCTAGTTATCACTTTTCCTGTGCTTGAGAAACGGTTTTACATTGAAGATGTAGATTAGGGGGTGTTTCCTGTAAGGCTGAACAGATTTGAATGACTGGTTGGTGCCCTGCTCCCTTTATGAGGAGCCACCACATGGGGCAGCCCATGTAGGGCACTAAAGCTTTCTCTGGCCTTTGCCTGCTGGGCTATAGGGCCCAGTGATGGGGGGTGGTGAGGGGTGGGTTTTCCACAGTTCCCAGAGCTAAATTAGAGTACAAAGAAATTAAAGCCCAAAGCAGGGTTGCCCCAAGCTTTGTTTCATGGCATTTCAATGGGGAAAATGAAGATTCCTGGAGAAAGCAAAACTCCCAATTTTTCTTGCTTTATCTGCCTCCTAAATGTGTATATTCCTGGGCAGGAAGGCGAAGGAAGTAAAGCTCCCCTCCACCCGCTCCATCATCTGACCACGTCAGGTCCCAAGTATTTGAGCTCTAATTAAAGAGGAAACAGATTCTCTATTTCACCCCAGCTCCTGTCAGTACAGCGAGCTCTCAACGTTCTGCATGGAATCAGGGAAATGTAATTTTGAGGGGGAGAGGTGCTGATTTTTATTAGGCATGACTTAACTCAAGCTGCATCCCTCTTTTTTTTTTTTCCTTTTTAAGAATAATCACTTCGAAATGATTAATGATGCCTGAAGCCACCAGTCTTACTTCCTGCAGTGAAATGCGGAACTTTCGTGCATGTCTGGGTTTGTAGGAGGGTGTGCTCCAAACTCCAGTGAGAGATAAGTTTCCCATACCTTACAGACAGTTGGGTCATTGTTCAGAAAAGCTGACTCTCCGGAGGAAACGTGCTCCAGAGTGGGACCATCTCCCCTGCAGGGAGCAAGGCTTTGCTCCTGTTACAGAAGGGAAGTGAAATTACCTCTTAAGGTGCCAGAACAGAAGAGTTGTTGGGTTAGTGGAAAGCTAATCCTTTTTTTTTTTTTTTGATTTGGTGGGAGTTAAGAACAATGAGGATGGTGTCTTTGAAAACAGGTGGGATTACTGAAGGATTATCGTAGAGGAATAGGTAAAACAAAGGGTCACCGCCCTGCTGGGATGCTGCCATTTTACTCGACCTCTAGGCTGAGCTGGGGTAGGAGAGAGGGTGGAAGGTGGGAAAAGGAGCTCCCCAGGGGGGCTTCCTGCCCTCCAGCCTTTCCTAGGAGCAGCCTTATCCTGACTCCTAACCTCTCTTCACTGAGGCCCCCAGAACAGGTTTGCAGCAGCTGCATTTGGCATTTTTGTGAATCCTATTTGCAAAAGAGCATGGATGATTCATGTTTATGAAAACTAAAACTAAATACAGAATACTGTTAGATTCTTTTGCAGGATTTTGGAAGTCTAATATTTTGTCATGTAAGCGTTCCTCAACCTCCTCCCCTACCCCTCCATGCTATCTTTGCGTTAATGCTCTGAGAAAGGCGATTTGGTGAAATAGAAAAACAGACCTTAAGTTTTCTTTCTCTGGGACCCTAAGCAAACTCTATCATGATCCCATCCCTTAATAAGATGTTATATAGAGGAGCTGATCTTTCCATTGAGAAAGGCGGACTGCGTGGGATAGAAGACCAGCTTAAGGGACATAAAGTCAGGAAGGGGGGGGAAGAGATACTAGCAGAGCTCTGAATGCTAAGGGGCGTGCCAGCAAGTGTGAGCATGTGTGAATGTATGCACGTGTTGCAAAACTTCTCTCTTCTGAACAAGGTAATTCCAGTAGGTCTCAGTTTCCTCAGGACCCAGAAGATTACCCACTTATGGGGGGCTATGAAGAACAGTGGATGATTGCAGCAAAGAAATATAAAAGCATGAAGTATTACTGCATGATTACTCCTAACAGAAAAGTCAGATGTGAGATTAAACAAACAAACAAAATCCCCTAAAACAAAAAGTCTACACTGGCTCCTCCTAGGCTGAGCTGTTCTTAGGTTACATTGTGTAAAACAGGCTCTCAGTTTGCAGAACTGTCTTAGCAACAACTGTGTTAGAAATTGTAAGTAATTTTGGGCAGAGTGCCTGAGGGGTTGGAGCCAGGAGGACTGATCTTTATGTTAACAGGCAGAGCACCTGCCTGAGAAATCTGGGAACACAGGTTTTCTTCCCACGACGCCTTCTCCATGCGAATTAATCTGCTAGCTGGTATGTGTGCTGGTTTATTTAGGAGCATGTGTGCTGACAATTGGCTTCTGACTGTAAAATATGGTCTTGGGGGAGAAAATGATTAATTGCCTGCATTAAAGTATGTGTGTATGTGTTTGATGACAGTCACTAGTAGTTTGCATGTGTCTACGAAACTAAAGACAAATAATCATTGAGACATTGGAAGGTGTGAATAAACAGGCTCCTGGAGTTGTCTGGACATTCGTGCCCCTTTGATGGACATGGAAACCAAAGGAATCTCATTTCTTGCTGAACATATTATTTCCAAATATAAAACAGGGGACAACTCTTGCCAGAAAAAGCTTCCATCCCTTGAGTGTTCAATGTAATGGTAAGTCATACTTTTTATTTTTGTTCAAAAAACGAAAACAGAAAACAGGGCTGCAAACACCTCAGATAGGTCTTTACTACAACAAACATTTTTTTAAAAATGCTGTATGTAGTAGTAAACTCTTCATTCAGTGTGATAAAAATGTGGAGACCACCCAATGTCTTAAGGAAATCTAGAACAATAGACTACATAGTACAATTTCCAAAAAACAAAATTTAGGCCATTTACAATGATAAACTCTGTATTTTCCCAAATGAGGAGGCTGAAATAAAGGGACAAAACAAAATTGCCATTGTTTTATTATAGAAAGGGCGTGTTAATGTAGAGAGCAGGATGTACGTGCTATCAAATAAAGAGCGCGGCTTTCAGATGAAGCAGCTCAGGGTGGTGAAAGCTCAGGGCACTGCCTGTGTCATTCTCCTCTTGCTGTGGAGGGACATTTGGGAACCCCTTCTTCATACCTGTGGGTGGAGGGTGGTACGCTAAGACTTTTAACCTGGGAGTTGGCAGTCTATGTTAGAGATATTATTACAGAAGCAGATCTCAGAACTAAAGGGAAGAGAAATGGGAGCAGGAGGGCCAGTGTGGAGGCCCGTTTGCCCAGGATAGGGGTATGGCAGCACTCACTAAGTGTCTAAGGGCCCTGCCAAGTGCTTTGTGTGCATTGCCTTGTTTATTACTGTCTTATTTCCAGAGCTGGCCCCAAGCAGCCTTGTTTCAATTAATGTATGTTCCCTAGGTGGTCTGGTAAGCTTCTCACAGTGGCTGGGGTAAGCACCTTGATAAAGTTGATAGTCAAAGAACTGGGAAAGGAGAATATTGCTGAGACAAAGAGGGTGGCTGGGCAGCTGGAAGAGGAAGGGGTGTCAACTCAAAACTTAAAAATAAAATAAGAGAAAGCAGTGATGCAAAAGGCAGGAATGTTAAAGTCATCGGATGGCACAGGGGGGCATGGAGAATGGGCAATGAGAAGCAGCCAGGAGCCTGAGTGATTAGAAAAGAATCTAGCATCAGTAAAGCAGATCCAGGGGTGGGCTGGCAACAGAGGTCAGCTCGCAAGGGGGTGAGGACTGGGTTGACAGTGTAGTGAGAAAGGGAAGCAGGGATATATGATTGGATAGCAGTTTCAGAACACAGTGGAGGATAGGTGGTTTTCTTCCTTTCTTTTTTTTTAATGGAATGACCCGAACATTCTTTCAATCACTCAACAAACGTTTTGGGTATCCACTCTTGACAGTGTAGTGAGAAAGGGAAGCAGGGATATATGATTGGATAGCAGTTTCAGAACACAGCGGAGGATAGGTGGTTTTCTTCCTTTCTTTTTTTTTAATGGAATGACCCGAACATTCTTTCAATCACTCAACAAACGTTTTGGGTATCTACTACGTAGGAAGGATTGTGTTAATTGCCGAAGATGTAGAGAAAAAAGGAGCAGTCTCTGCTCTTAAAGAGCTCTCAGTCTGGGAACTTTTTGAGGGAAAAGAGAAGTGAACAGACAAGGCTAACATTGTGTGTTAAGAGCTCTGGGGGGAGGAAAGCCTGGGGCTGTTGCCAGCCAGTGCAAGGACTATCAACTTTCACTGGGGAGGGCCGGTGGTTGGGAACAGCATCACAGGAGTCAGCGCTGAGCTGGGCTTTGAAGGATGATTAGGAGTTCTCCAGGCAAAGAATGGGGGAAAGGCCTTCCAGGCAGAGAAGACAGCAGGTGCAAAGGAATGGAGAGATCTTAGTGAGTGTAGGGCTGGGGTGGAGAGCGCAGGAGTGTAGTTTGAGGCAGGAGGCAGCTCATGAGTTGCGAACTACGCTGAGGAGTTTGGATTTCAGTGTGTCAGTAGATCAAGGGGAAGCAGTCAGCTGAGCAAAGACAGACTATCCAAACAAGAGGGGATGGTGACGGAGGGGCAGGAAGAGAAGCCGAGCAAAGGTAAATGATTTTGAGGTGGGGAGGAGGGACGTCAAGGGAGCTGGTGAGGGATGGCCTTGGTTTTCCCCACAACATAGTTGCTGAGGCCATCTGGCTGTCAGGGAGAGCCTGGGAGGGGGTTTGGGTTTGGGAAGAGGCTGGCTGGGAATTCTAGAGAGCAATAAAAGGATGGCCATATTGTCATTATTTGAGATTCACAAAGACTTTCATCAGATATGTAACTGATTCTCACTGACACCATCACCCCTACATCTGTTGTTCTGCTTTTAAATGAAGTGTGATCTTCCTTTCCAATATCCATTTTCTGCAAAGATATCAAGTGCCAGGCATAACCGTTCTGAACAGGAGCCAAGGTCTATTGATTTCATATTCTCTGTCCTCTTGTTGAAACTTGTTTATATTTCACAGACTCAAACATTGAGCAACAGGAAGGACTCTTTATGGAACACCAATTATTGCTATTGGTGGAAGCTTTTTAATAAAGAGGAAAAGAAGGACAAGTATTTGAACTCATTAATGTGTATTGAAAAGTGAATTCCTACCAATGTTTTTTTTTTTAAAAAAATCTCTAACAGATGATGACATAGAAAAGATAATGTGGCTCGTGCAAAGAGCACTGGTTCTGGAGTCTAGAGGCTGTGGGTTTTGGCCATTGTTTATCTGCATAACTTTGGGTGAAATTTCTTGGTTCCAGTTTGGATTACAATTTTTCCTCCTCACATACCACAATGATATAAATACAGTTATAAGTCCAGTAGAAGACTTCAAACTTTCAACACAAGATTTTATAGACACAAATAAACAATTTCAGGAAATAGTTCTAAGTTCTATTCCTATGCCTAACTTACAAAGTGAAATTGACTAATGCATATTTTAACAGTTTGTGAAAAGTCAAGTCTGCTCAGGGGACTCACTGGTTTCTACTTTAAAGGAAAAGAGAGTAGAATATAAGAAAATCAGCATTGGGGCATCAAAGTGATTTGTTGTGGAACATTTTGGAGAAATTGGGAATGGTAAAAGCAGCATAGGCTTGGTAGAAGATGTCTGATGTTTGACATTATCCATGGCAATTTAAACATGTAATTCAGATGTTTTGTGGCAAGTTTTCAAAGAGAAGAAAATTTATGTGAATTTTCTCTTTCTCCCATAAAAAAATGAAGAAAAAAAAAAGATAGCCTTTTCACACAAGGATAATGATATGACCTATTCATACAAAGGATTTTTTGTTTTTTAGGAATTAACTTTATGGTAATCAGGATAATGCCACCTGCCACTCCCCCTACCCCCCTCGAAGTATGTCCATGTCTTAATCCTTGGAACCTGTGAATATGTTACCTAACAGGGCAAAGGAACTTTGCAGATGTGATTAAGGATCTTGAGATAGGAGATTTATCCTGGATTATCTGGGGGGACTCAATGTAATCACAAGGGTCCTAAGAAGAGGAAGGTAGGAGTGTTCAAATCAGAGGAAGGTAGGAGTGTCAGAATCAGAGAAAAGGAGATAATGTCAGAATCAGAGAGGAGGCGCAGAGGGAAAGAAGAGGTGAGGATGGAGGCAGAGGTCAGAGTGATGCCATTCTGGAAGGAGGCCATGAGCTAAGGAAGCAGCAGGCTTCCAGAAACTGGAAAAAGGTGAGAAATGGATTCTCTGCTAGAGCTTCCAGAAAGAACGAAGTCCTGCCAATACCTTGATTTCAGCGCCCAAAGACTCATTTTTGGACTTCTGATCTCCAGAACTCTAAGACAATAAGGTTGTGTTGTTTAAGCCATTAGGTTGTAGCACTTTCTTACAGCAGTAAAAGGAAGCTAATTCAAACTTACTGAGTGGTTCTGATCTCCTGGGTTATGTCCTCCTCTTGCATTACACACTTTCTGTGTGTGCTCTTACTTCACCCTAAATTTCCTTCTCTCGTAGCCCTGGTCATTCTTATTTGTAATAGTCCTTTTAATTATTTGTTTCCTCATTTGATGTGAGCTCCTTGAGGGCAGGGAATGGTCTTATTCATTTTCGTGTCTCAGTTCTGGGTGACGAGTGCAGATTAAGAACACAATCACTGGTTGAGTGAACTTGTCAAATCAAGGCCAGATGGGGGATTTTCAAGTGGATCAGAAGCATCACGTGAATGAAAAGGAATCGTGTCTGCTGTCTCCGGCTTGGTAAGATTTGGGCATCATCCTTTGATGATACCAACTGAAAGTGAACATGGCTTATGTGAGAAAATGCTCTTTTATCCAAAAACTCCTTGGTTCCAGCCGTCCCCCCTCCTCTGCTTCTCCACCCGCCTTTCTTCTCTTACACCGTGTCTGCTGGAGTCTGGCATAGACAGTGGCTCATGTGGGCGACTGAACCTGAACCAGCAGTGAGGCCTTCTGGGTGATCAACATGAGAGAGATCCTGGCCAAGTCTTGTTCAAAACTCCTTGGTTCCAGCCGTCCCCCCTCCTCTGCTTCTCCACCCGCCTTTCTTCTCTTACACTGTGTCTGCTGGAGTCTGGCATGGACAGTGGCTCATGTGGGCGACTGAACCTGAACCAGCAGTGAGGCCTTCTGGGTGATCAACATGAGAGAGATCCTGGCCAAGTCTTGTTCAACTCACATGGCCTGATTGTTGGAAGCAGTGTAGTGTCCCTGTGTACCGATTCCCCTGTAATGCTCTGTGCTGAGTCTATTGGGGCTACAGACCTTCTGGAGATTCCACTTCACTTCTGCTGTCCAGGCCTTGGCCTTGATACAGCCTCTAGGCTGTCTTTGATCTCTGGAACAGGGAGAGTCTTTTCTGTGTGGACTCCAGTTGCACCTCTCTTGAGTTTTTGACCTGTGAGACTTGCCATCTCCACAGGAGATGACACCAACTGAAGCTGGATTCTCACTAGGGATTCTGCTCCCTCTCTTCTCTCTCTGGCCTTGTCCACATTTCTCTAGAGGGTGCACTGTGAATTCCGTGATTCTGGCTATTCTATATCAGCATTTCTTGGGTTCCTGTGCCTTAGTGTCCCACAGAAGGTCTGTTCCTCCCTCCTACACCAGTCCTGTTTCTCCTCTATCTGAGAGCCTCTATCTTTGTTCCTTTCTTTCTCTTACTCTCCATCCTGCAGATGCCTGTGTTTATCAAAGAAGCTCCGTTCAGCTTTCTCCAGCATTTCCCCTTTGAGCACCAGCCACAGATGGTCCGCCTGAGACTCCCTTCTCTTCCCAGACTGGCCATCTTTTCTCCTGCTACCACACTGCTCTTTGGGAGTTCACACCATACATTTTCATGGTGAAGACAACCTCCATCTTTTTCAAAGAAGTCCTTAGAGACTTAAAAATTCATATAGTTATAAAATACTAAAGAAAGAAAGAACACGAGGGTGTTCTGGCTGCAATTTCTGTCACTCTACTGGTTGCCAGAGTTGAGTTAGCTGACGGTGATGGGGAATTGCCCACTTCCTCTGTCACCAGGCTAATGATAGCTCTCTCAAAAACACACACTAGGTTGAAAGAACGGTCTACTCTGATAGAGGAAGGCATTTCGATAAAGACTGTTAAACTAACGTGGAGGGACTATACTACAAAGAATTGAAAGCAGGGACTTGACAGATAATAGTATGCACAATAGCCGAAGAGTGGGAACAATCCAAATGTCCATCAGTAGACATGGACAACGATGTTTGAATGGATACACAGAATGGGCTATATACATACTATAGAATATTATTCAGCCTTAAAAAGGAATGAAATTCTGATACCTGCTAATAACATAGATCAATCTTGAAGACATGATGCTAAGTAAAATAAGCCAGACATGAAAGAATGAATATTGTATGTTTTCACTTTTATGAGATATCCGAAATAGTCCAAATCATAGAGACAGAAAGTAGAATGGTGGTTACTAGGGGCTGGGAGAGGTGAGAATGTGGAGTTATTGTTTCATGTGTCCCGAGTTTCAGTGGGAAGATGAAAAAGTTCTGGAGATGGAAGGTGGTGTTGGCTGCATAATGATGTGAATGCACTTAATGCCACTGAACTGTACACTTAAAAATGGTTAAAATGGTAAAATTTATGTTATATATACTTTACCACAACAACAAAAAAACAAGAAAATAGCATAAAAACGATGGTTTAGTTGTTTCCTCACAATTCACATTCACTTTTTGGTGAAGGGAACACATAAAAAAGCAAAAGATTCACAAAAATTGTTGGAGATTACCTATCATTGTGGTTCCCATTTTGTGTATCTTCCTCATTCTGAGTAATGGTGAGAAAATCCTATTTAAACAGCATTCAAGTACACCCTCCTACTAAGTGATTTTTTCCTGTGACTTTTGCACACCAATCTAGAAAAGAAAACATGATTAATTAGTCAAACACGTATTTACAAAAGTTACCAAATAAACTCAAGGACCGTGGCAGCTCCCTGGAGTTGTGCTGGGTAGCCCAGATTTTGCAATTCATGCACACATTAAATAATACTTTTTGTCCTGGGTCCCCTTACTTCACATAGGAAGTATGTGACCTTCAGGTACCAGGTGCTCTGAAAGACAGCTTTGATGGGAACAAAGCAAGCAGTCGGATTCCTCTTGGTTCAGGTAATTTTTGTGGCTGATAGTCGTGTTGAACTTTTGAAAAACAAATACCACCTGCTTACCCTGGGAATGAGAGTTTGGGGGGAATAAACACAGATTTGACAGCCAGATGCCCTGAGCACCTGGCGGGCTAATAGGGAGATTTCTAGTGAGTCTTTTGCCATTCGGTGGCTGCATGCAATGGGGCAGTAGGGGTTTGAAGTGGTCCACATCATGTCTGCCCGCCTTCCCAGGTCAATCCAGGCTACATTCCATTTTATAATTTGGGGTGCAGTCATGATGGGAGTAAAAGCACCTCATCTACTGTAATTTAAAAGAAAAACAATATTAAACCATAAAATCCATATAAGGAACCTCAACAAGTTTTTGCTTTCTTACTCTGATGACTAATTCAGACTGTTTTGAAAAATTAAATTGCAATTATTTTACTCTTTCTTCCTTTCCCCAACTTTTTTTCTCCTTTCTTTCCTTTGTCTTCCTTTGCTTTTGTTTTGCAATTTGTGCACAATGAGTACTGCTTTTTCTGCCTTTGTGTCATCCAATTATGCAAAAAAAAAAAAAAAAAGCAAAGCCAAATAAAACCCTGTCTGTCCTACCATGCTGTTATGTCTTCAGACAAGGATTATAGGTGGCTACAGGAATATAAAATGGGAGATGTAGAGGGAGATGTAGGGACTTGGCAAATAAATGATTGGTCAGAGTTATCTGAAAACTGAAGGGACAGGGAGGGCGTGGAGGTAACCCCCGCCCCTAGCATTTTCTTTCCTGCCAATAGCTCTCCCCAACTCCTGCACACAAAAGCCTAATCTCTGGCCTCTCCTAAAAGAAAATGGACTGGGAACCCCAAAGAGGAGAGCAGGAAATGGTGTCATACTTACTCCTTCTCTTTAAGATGGGTGGGTTGGGGCATGGGTTCTACTTGGGAGACACCTTGCCTCTGAAGAGCCAGATGGAGGGAGCTTGAAGGCCGAGACCCAGAGAGCTTCCTCCCCAGGGCTGTTGTGAGACCCAGAAGGGCAGGAAGAGGGCCTGCTGGCTTCTTTCTGGGTTGTCTATGTAACTCAGATTGGCATGACAGGATAAGGGGAAGACACGCTGTCCCTTAGTAATGATCAGATATTTAACTGGCCCATTTCCTAGTAACCCAGAAGTGGAGGTTGAGGTGATGAAAAACTCTTCTAGCAGTATTTGAAATGTTGCTAAATACAGTAATAGTAATAATAATTACAGCTGATAGCCCAGCTAAGTGTTTTTATGCACCATCTCATTTTTAATCTGATGCACTGCTATTTCCTTCTTTTTAAACATGTGAGATAGGTACCGTTCTTATCCGCAGTATACGTGCTATCCCTGTTAAAAGATAAACTGAGGCAAGTTAAGATTTTGGAGAGTTTATCTGAGCAGACAGCGGTTCATGAATCAGACAGCTCCTGACTGCAGGTGGTTTGGGCTCTATCGAAGGGGTGCAGGAAGGGGAGACTTGAACTTGGAAGCAAGGCAAAGAAAATATTTGACTGGTTAAAGTGGAAAAGCAGGCTCTAAGTCCCTCAGTAGAGGTTAAATGGTGCTTTCTAATTGGTGAAGTCGCTAGTTAGAGATTAGGTGACAGTTTCTGATTGGTACAACTTGTTTTATTTCTTAGGATGTGACCATTCATGCTGAGATGGGTTTCGGTTTGCTTACATAGGAATTTGGGGTGCTAGAGCCGCCTCAGTCTAATAACCTCCCAGTTAATTATTTTAACACTCCATTTTACATAGTGAAGCTGTAAGAAGCTGTTTGCCCGAGGACAGGGTGACTAAGAGGCAGACTCTTCATTACATGTCTACTTATTGCCTCCTTCTTTTACTCTTTTTCACATTGTTGATTCTTGTATTTTATTAAGAGATAGCTTGATCCCTGTGTATGCCAGAAAACATACACAAAGGGAAGTCATGCTTGAAAATCTCAGGGAGTTTGCTGCAGGTGGAAGAGAGAAAAGCAGGCTTCTCTGAGCCAAACATTGCCAATTAAAATAGGCAGTCCTTCCCACAGGCTGGCCACTCTGATGCCATAAAACAGGCACATTTTAATTTAATTAGGATGAAGGGGGTGACAGTAAAAACAAACAAACAAACAAACAATTTTGAAGTGTGGTTTTCTTGAGGTGGCATGGCGATATACTCGTATAAAGGTTTTCATTTTTATTTTTTATGATGTTTTAGTGTGAGCAATAATAGAAGTTGAGCAATTTTTGAATTCTGCATAAAAAGAAAAGCCAACGTTACAGTGTTAACTGAGGACACAAAGCCACGCATGGGGGAGACAGTGGCAGGTGGTAACTACCAGCTGGAGGGACACCAGCTTAGGGCCCCAGGGGGAACCAACCGTCCACTGGGGTCACTCTGTGTATGGCTGAGCTGGTTATTCTCTGCCCCTACACTCATTCCCTGCTCTGAGCCGTGGGAGCCTGGGCCCTGAGGACTGCATCTTCTGGGCCCCTTGTACTCTGTCTTCTGGTTGGGTTTGACCAGTGGGAGGTTCCAGCAAGAGCCTGGAAGGCAGGAGGAAGGAGAGGTTGGGGTATTTATTTTCTATTTGCTCCCAGCTTTGGTGATGTGTCTCCAGAAGTTGCTGTTTTCTCTTTGAAGACAGCTCCACCAGGCTGCTCCTCCTCCAGGGTTCCAGTGCAAAATGGACTTAGGTATTACTATTTCTCCTTCATGTCCCTTCAGTCCCAAGGGTTGTAATGGCTTCAGCTGTTGCTAGTCCAAAGGTTTCTCTTTGTTCATGTAACTCCGACCACACCCCACTAATCAGTCCCTTCATCGACACTCCTCCATTTGCTCTACCTGAGGTTGACCCAGGTTTCTTACTGGGATCTTGTCAGTGTTTCCCAAATGAAATGTGCATAGGAGTCACCTGGGGAACTGGTTAGGATGCAGATTCTGACTCAGGAAGTGTGGGGTAGGGACCAAGATTCTGTATCTGTAACAAGCGCGCCTGTGATGCTGAGGCTGCTTGTCCATGGACCAGGCTTTGATAGCACTTTCCTCATTCATTGTATGGTCATTGTATGGTCATAGATGTTGGTATATATGGCCCAAGAAAAAATAATTGAATCTCATTACAAAACACTGTAAGTAAAACTCTAGGCTCCCATTTATCCTGAAAGTCGGCAATGGGTTGATGTAGAAGCAAAACGAAATAAAACAAAGGAGAAGACATTTTGCTTTTCAAATTTGGCTTTCCACCCCCACTCTGTGTGTGTGAGTGTTATATACATAGGTAATTGAGGGATCCCCAGGTCCACTATTTGCTGAATGATTGTGGGCCATTTCAGAAAGTACGAGCATGAACACAAAGAACAGGAAGGGTGGCATGGAGACACAGAATAGCAGCCTGGTTTTTTTTCTTAGAGCAGGAGTTGGTAAACCAGGACCCATAGGGCAAATACAGGGTGACACCTGTGTTGGTAAATAAAGCTTTATTGAAACACAGCCATTACCATTTGCTTATGTATGAGGATACTTCAAAAAATTCATGGAAAAATGGAATTAAAAGATAATATGAATCTTTCCATGAAGTTTTTGAAGACCCTGTGTATTGCCTCTGGGTGCTTTTGCCCTACAATGGCAGAGTTGAGTTACAATAGAGACCATATGGCTATAAAACCTAAACCTTTACTATCTGGCCTTTACAGAAAAAGATTGCTGATACCAGTCTTAAACTATTGCTGAAGAATTCTCAGAAATTAAGATCTTCGAACAAAAAGGAATCTTAGGAACCATCTTATCTCATTTTACGGATGAGAAAATGGATACCCACATTCTCCCAGCTAGCTTAAATCTGTATTTTTAAAAGACACTTGGAAAAAACTGGAGGGAATTTGGAGAAGAAGAGCAACAATTACTAGATGTGCTTTGAGGAAAGCCAGCCTCTGGTGATAGAGGTTGGAAAGCTGAAGGTATAACAATTACCTCTAAGTTATTAGAAAAGTGAGCTGAACTGTTACTCTCTATTTTTACAAAGGAAAGGTTTTCCTGACTTTAATGGATCAGA
>NW_007728814.1:114972-120140 GCF_000696425.1 Galeopterus variegatus
GGCCTAATACAGTCATTGCTAATGGGAGTCAGCTACAAAATTATTGAACATTTTTTGTGTGAGTCAAAGGTATTGCTTTGGGGTTCTCTAAACTTTTGGGAGATTGATCTCTCGCTAGATTAAGTAGGAAATGCAGTGTTTCTATTTTAATTGTGAGTCCTAAAGTGTAAGAGCTATAAATTTCTGTATTTCCAGCTCTTAGCACAGCCTTGTGCATTACATGTGCAGAATAAATGTTTATATCTTTTATTGGGGTGGGGGCAGGGCAGATATAGCAGGTATGCATTAAATTGTAGTATACAGTCTTTAGAGAAACAAGAAAAGAGATCATGGTGAGCTGCCAAGTATGGACAACGAAGACAGTCATGCTGGCTCTGACATCATGTGCTTCCTGGTCTGAAGCAGCCCTACCCTTCCCTGGGTATATCAAGGTCATTCCAGTTTGGATCTGCTGACAGGTAGCAATTGCTTTAGCAGCACATTTCTGTCAGTTCACACCAACCTCATGGTGATAATGTTTGGAATTTATATTGAGCCTTTCATCTTTGAATTTCACTGTGCTAGCTCTGATCTTTACAACTTCCTTATGAGATATAAACTAGTGAGTTGTTTTTATTTCATTTTTACAGGTGGAGGTAAGTAATTTGATGGACATACCTGTTCAAAGATCTGCTCAGGGACCCAGAATGAGTCAAGGCCAAGGTGGAAATAGAGCTATACAATGTGTAGCTCAATATTAAAGTATCCTTTATTTTCTTTTTGCCAACGAAAAGCTGGGTAAATGTAGTATGCCTTTTTTTCTCTTTAGGAGAGAGCCATTTGCAATGATTGTTTTCTAACTTGTTCCAAATATGTTTATAGTTAGAGATGGAAATCAAAGAAATTGCAAAATCTGTATTGTCTGAAGTCTCTTTTCTAAAGTACTTATACAGTCTTTGGTCCAACTGCTTGATTTAATTTGAACCTTAGAGTATAATCATCACCCCTAATTTTTGCCTTCAGCCTTGCTTTTCTTCCCAGCTTCCCAGCTGATCTTCTTTCCTTAAAGTAACTATTAAAATGTCTCTGTTACCACTCACAGGCTTGTTATGCCTTGGTGATTACCAGCAAACCTAAGGCTTTAGACAGATTACCTTCTCTCTGATCTAATACAGGCCCTGAAGATTGACTCAGCAACTACAGTTAAAAACTTTGTAATTAAAACATGATGATTATTTGGAGGACAATGGAGAGTTGCAATGCAATTTAAAAACTAGTCTCTGTAAATAATAATAAACCTAAGGTGGTTATACAGACAGATGGAATAATACCTGTTAGGTGAACAAATAATACTGGCTTTCTTGACATGTCTCATTAGCATTTATCAAGTAGTTAACAGTCTCAAAACACTTGACAGTTAATCCATAGGACATCCTTTTAGATAATTAAATATTCTGATTTGAGTTTGCAGAGGAGAAACATGAAGCTATATGACTTGACCGGAAATACAAGACAGGAAATTGTGGTGGAACCGGGTGTTCAATAAAAGCCTGTCCTCCCAGACAGATGGTTCTCTGTGTACTGCTCTTCAAACCTTACTCTCTCTCACAGTTATAAATTAAAATCCAAGCTAACATTTTTTTTTAACATTAACAAGTTTGTATTTAATGCAAAAAAAAAAAAATACAGTTAATTTACATCAGAACGAATGCTTGCTGGCTTCTAGCCTTGTTTGTGAAGACCAAGCAGTATGCCACTTACCTGGAGTTTAGAGGTACGGGAACTTCTGCTCCTTCCCCTCAGGGAGTCTTATGATTCCTTCGACATTTAAATGTATTTGCTTGAGGTAAGACTTTGCTACCAAAGAATATCTTGTTTGGTTGACTAGAATAAAAAGATCTTGAAAATATAGGACCTGTCTTGCCACAGTCAGAAAACATTGTCTAAGAGACAAGTTTCCTTCTTTGGTGGCCACTGTGCCATGTCATACATGTGAATTGTTGCAAAAATTACTTTAAGATGAAGTGAACTATTTCTATCTTTTGCTAACCCATTCGGTGGCCTTTCTTCCCCTCAAAAAACTTCCCATTCAATAACATTTTACATCGCTAATACAGAGACCGTAACTGATTTTGTAGAAACAAAGCATGTATTGAATCAAGATATACTTGGTGTACTAAGGTTTTAGAATAGCAACAACAGACTATTACTTTCCATATTGGAAAAAAACATAAACATTTAAGAAACTTTCTTGTTCTACATCTATTTCTACCCAAAGATCCTTTAAAATACTGTACCTTTTAAATGTGATCAAAATAGTATTACACGATATAACGTAACCTTGGAAACAGAATTCTGTAAAAGATGTAAAAGATTTCTTAAATTATTATTTTCTACAGAGCCAGTTACTTTAAAAATTTTATTTCTGTACTATCAAGGGAAATGTGTTCATGCTGATAATTTCTGACCATATAGTGACAGTAATAATATTAGCTAATCTTCAAGCGTCAGCCATTGTTCCAAGAGTTTTACACTTTACAACAGTTCATCTTTACAATAATCATATGAAGAAAGTAATGTTATCATCATCCTCATTTTGCAGACGAGGAAACTGAGGCTCAGTTTGGAAAACACTGACAAGGTCATACCCCAATGGTATGTGGGGAAGACAGGATTTGAACCTGGGTGATCCAGCTCCACAACATTAACTCCTGTTTACACCAATCATGTAAGCAAACCTCAAGAGGCAGGACTTTGCTCCAGGCGAGTGGGGAGTATTGAAGACATGTCATGCAATAAAAGGAAG
This sequence comes from Galeopterus variegatus, assembly GCF_000696425.1. Taxonomy (NCBI): domain Eukaryota; kingdom Metazoa; phylum Chordata; class Mammalia; order Dermoptera; family Cynocephalidae; genus Galeopterus; species Galeopterus variegatus. Next base: position 117,758 of record NW_007728814.1, read on the forward strand.
TTTTAAAGAAGGCATTCCAGGGCCAGCCCGTGGCTCACCTGCGAGAGTGTGGTGCTGATAACACCAAGGCCACGGGTTCGGATCCCTATATAGGGATGGCCAGTTGGCTCACTTGGGAGAGTCTGGTGCTGACAACACCAAGTCAAGGATCCCCTTATGGGTCATCTTTAAAAAAAAAAGAAAGAAAGAAAGAAAGAAGGCATTCCCAGTGAGGAAAAATCAAACAGAATTGGCTTTGAGTATAAAGTATTTACAGTAAGAATAATGTCTTATAGTCAGAGCTAATGCTTTGACATGTTTATTATGAGGTGTAAATGATTGGGTTTAGATTCTTTCATTAAAGCTGGCTTTGACAAGGGGAAAGGTAAGGAGAGAGAGGACAGTGGCCATTGGAAGAATGATGATGGCAGTACCCTCATGGTTCCATTGACTTGGAAATCTTTCCTAGACCTGGGCCTGATGCTCTGTTATAAGACATCTGTCTAAGTCAGTGTTTGTACTTTTAACACATATGTGCTATATATATGTAATAATTGTGTAGGAGATGATTTCAAATCCTTGCATACTATCCATCTCTAATGTCATAATGATTATAGCATTTGAAATGAGCTGTGATCACATATTAGGAGTTTATTTTAATCATCCTTTTTAAAAAATGCAGAGATAGATTTTCCAAAGGAAAAACCTACACTAAGTAGGAGCTGGGTAGAATTTGAAAGCAAGCCCAGTCGGCGTCTCGCTGTTTAAGTCTTATCTATCAGAGCCAGGGATGAAAGGCAGAAAGACCAGTCAGTCTCTTTCCTGTTTGTTTATTTCCTGGCCCTCTTGTCCTGTCTGTAGCTTTGCCCCCAGAGCTCCTCAACTGTATTTATTTTCCATCTGCTTCCTGCTCTCTAGACAGTCTGAGACGGCCCGCTCACCAGCCAGCAGTTCAGACAGAGAGACATAAATACTGTGGAGTGCCCGAAGTCCATGAGCGGCGGGCAGGGACGACGAGCAGAAATGAGGATGCTGGCAGCACTGAGAGCTTCAGTTTTAGGTGAGATTAAGAAACAATGTTCTTTGGAGTTAGGCAGACCTGGATATCCAAGCTGGAAGATGAGTTAATGCTTTATGAGCATTACACAGAAGGCTATTGGGGCCATGTGCTAGCTTCATTTCGGGATGACTTTTGATCAAGTGTACAGTTTTACTCCCTTCCTCAGATATTTGTTAGAAGAGTCCTTTACAGTAGACTGTGTTATCTGAACCATCTGTTAAAGTGTGTGTGTGTGTGTGTGTGTGTGTTTTTGTCATTTTGAACAGTAGTTTCATATCACAGCCTCGTAAAGAAAAAAAGAAAAAAAGTAAATGTACCAAGGGTCCTTAAAAAGTTCATGGAAAGGTTTGTATTATCTTTTAATTCTGTTTTTCCATGAACTTTTTGAAATAGGCTTGTGTGTGTATGTGTGTAAAGATTGGGGATGGATTACTTTAGGGTTGCCAGTGCTTATTTTTGCCAAGTAAGGACATTGAAAAGAGACTGTCATCTCTTCTCATCATTGTTTCATATATGAAAGGACAACTTAACCCTACGGAGTAAGAAGCAGGACCATCTTCCTCAGAAGCAAAAGTCAGCAACTTTAAGCCCATGTATATGTTTAAAAAGATACATTTTAACATTTTTTTATGTGGAAAAATGATTAAGTAAAAATTAATTCATCATATCACCTTTTAGATACTTGTTTTTGTTGCAAGTTTGTTGGTTTGAAGATTTATATGCAGCAGTATGAAGTGGAATCCAGTGTCCAGCTTCTGGGAACTACATTTTAAAATCACATTCAATGCCCCAAATCCATTCTCCTATAACTACGTTGATGCAAATGGAGACCATTCCTGGTGTTATTTCATTGAATTTGGAATATTCTGGGCAGGATGATACATGTGGGTGCCTGAGGCTATGAAATAATTTGGAACTACCTTCACTCTGGTCATACTTCAACTCTACCTTTGTTAAGGTTGGGGGTGGGGGATGGTATCGCTGAGCAGAGGAAGGGCAGAGAAGAAGACTGGTGGCAGGACTCAGTCTTGCTTTCATGATCTGAGCAAGTAAATACTGCCCCCAACCTTGACAACCCTATTCTGCAAAACAAAAATCCTTTAGTTAGTAGGATAAGTTCTCTTATAAAGACAATCAGGGAAACATCTGTTGATGTTATTTAAACATGCTATCAAATGAATGCACAATCTCACCCATCTTGGTAAATACAGTTTTCTTTATATTATTTCATTTTCAGTGATTTTTAAGAGCTCCAGTGATATCATAAGTTGGCACCCAGGAAAGATGTTCTTCTGGGCCACTCCTTAACAGGGTCCAAGTTCTGTATGAGTCGAGAGAAGGAGA
>NW_007728814.1:120716-121778 GCF_000696425.1 Galeopterus variegatus
GACATGTGTTGATGTTATTTAAACATGCTATCGAAGGAATGCACAATCTCACCCATCTTGGTAAATACAGTTTTCTTTATATTATTTCATTTTCAGTGATTTTTAAGAGCTCCCGTGGTATCATAAGTTGGCACCCAGGAAGGATGTTCTTCTGGGCCACTCCTTAACAGGGTCCAAGTTCTGTATGAGTCGAGAGAAGGAGAGAAACAACAGCTTTCCCTGCACCAACTGGTTTTGGGAATTACTGACTTAGATGTTGTTACGGGTTGAATTGCGTCCCCTCAGATTTCATATGTTGAAGTTCTAATTCCCATTCCTCAAAATGTGACTTAACTTGGAAATAGCCATTGCAGATGTAATTAGTTAGGTTGAGGTGAAGTCATACATTTGACCTTGTTTTCTGGGCAATCTGTGGTCATGTTCTTCATTCTCCTTTTCCTCTAGGTATTCTGCTGACATAGCTATAAAATGCCTGTACACCAGAGGGATGCACTGGGAATTGGCATGAAAAATGAGCACGTCTCTCCCTACCTTCCATTAGAATTCCCCTAACCCACATAGTTGTGCCCAGAGGCACTTTTAACTGGACTAAGGGTTAGCCGGGCCAAACACAGAACACTGGAAATGGACTTTGAATTCTTCTGGTAATAAATCCTGGGAGAATATTCCAGCTGTGGCACGATTCACTGGCGTGAAGTTCTCATGAGTTTAGCAAGAGAGATTCAAATGAATGGGAAGAAAAAGCCACACCCAGAGTTACACCTTTCTCCTAGAAAAGGGTTTGCTAAGGTTGCGTTAATTGGACTGAATCCAGATGCAAAGCCTATAAACTTCAAAGAGCTAGGCAAATATTTGTTGATGTCCTGAACATGCTTGGGAGAGGCATCCTTGTTGCCCGTGTTCTCCAGAAGGGCACCCCAGGCAGGAAGGTGGATATTTTATGACCTCAGTGAGCCTCATTGCCAGAGTCAAGTTTCCTAAGCAGGTTTTCATCCATTTCTCATGCTTTCAATTGTTATTCTCAGTGCATAAGGTGGAGATGCAGCAAGTGCACACGTGGGA
>NW_007728814.1:122571-128007 GCF_000696425.1 Galeopterus variegatus
GTTAGCATTTTTAATTATTAAACACAGAAGCTTCATCAACATGTGGACTCCGTGGAGACAACCAGCAATTATCTCAATTCTGTTCCCACTGCCACCCCTCCCCAACTTCAAAGGAAACTCATTACCAGGCCCCAAATTCTTCAAATTACTTTCCCATCATCTCATCTGATGTTTATAAGAAGTTCATAATGAGGGTCTAATCTCACCCTTCAGACTACTAAAGAAGCTCACAGAAGATGGACTGTGATAAAATTATTCCAAGTTAAGGTGATTATCTTTGGATCATTCTTCCCAAGATGATTTTATTCACTGGGTTTGTCAAAACTTTAGAAGATATTTTATGTACATATATTTGCAAAAATAATTTATACACTTCTTACTGCTTTTCATTTGCAAATTAACATCCAAATGAGACCTTGTCTCAAAATGAACTATTTTATGTCTTGCAGATGAATAATTAAAAAAAGCATATTAAATTGGAATGAATGTGATCAGCTTGTCTTTGAGGTTGCCAGTAAAATAAACGTGCTTTTGTTTTATAGAAGATTGTATTGCATGTAAGAGAGATCAAGACATGCCTGAAATTTCAAGCTCATATTAATAGCCAGACAGCCTAGTTCATTAATGTGAGCAGTGTTCCAATTTAGGTTTATCCTTGACAGCAACAAAAGAAAAGAAAAGAAAAAAGTAAACAGAGAAGAGGCATGTAGAAACAGGTACAAGGTTGTCAGGTCTTACGTTTTGTTAACCAGGACGTTTTCCAATGATTATTTACATTATTATTTACTAGACGGCTAAAGCAGATGGTAAGATTTTTCTGTAAATCATCTTTACATTGATCAAAAGACTCTCACGAGAGCATCAGATTGATCCTGCCCTCCTGAAGTCTTTACTCTTCTCACCTCTTGTTTCTCTCCTCCCAGCTGCCTGCATTCTTGGACAGGCTCCCATTGTGGCAGCCATGTATCTATTGGCAGCTACTCTTCGTGTCCTTCTGGGATTCAAAAGGGAGAGAGGGGCTGGGGTGGATGTGTGTGGGGGGAGAGCAAGAGTCCACCTTTAGGAATTTCAACGTTTACAGGGACAGGTAGCTACTGAGTAACAACTGCAATTACAATCCAAAATGACAGTGATCATTAGCCTACGCAGCGGCTGCAGTGGCAGCATGAAGAAGAGGAAGCTGATACAACCTAGGAGGTCCAAGAAAGCAAAGCTGCATCCATCAGACAGATGAATTTAATGCTCAAAAGCATGATACCCACCATATCTGCAAAAAGAGAGTTAGGCAGGTAGGTAGACAGAGAGATGGACCAATGGATAGGTAGAATCTATAGCTCACCTTTTTGTAGATCCCATCCCCAGAGGACCCTTGGATCCTGACTTGATTCCTTTTTGCTCATACTAGATCTCTCAGGTTCTATTTCTTGCTCTAATTCTACATTAAAGCAAAAAAAATCATTTGAGGAGACAGAAGCCAAGAGAAATTATATTTCACACAACTGTGAAAGAACAGAGATTTAAAAAAAAAGTTTGAAAAGATGTTTTGATACCCATAACATCCTTGTGTGTTTTTAAATATATCTTATTACCTGTTTAGGATCACAAAACACAATCAAAATGTAAACTTTACTATATGAGCACATTAATTTTTAACCCTGAACTCATGGCACTAAAGATAAATCACTGGATACACATATGGAAGGTATAAAAGACTATTCCCAAGAAGGAGGTCAAGAGACATAACACAAGGGAGAAAGAGAGATACAGGCAAAAGGGCGAAAAGGCAGGTGGAGGGCTCTCATCACTGCTTCCTGTTCTCTGGGTGCCAACGTGGGGGCCGTCTGCTGGGGTCCTGGGCAGCCAATTAAATGTAGGGACATCATAATTAGGTAAGAGAGACCCAAATAGATGGAAGGGGACAGGAAGAGGAAGGAAAAAGAATGGAAAGAAAAGAGAAACCTTGTTTGGCAAAGAAACCATCTGTAAAATAGGTGATGGTTCATTTCTCTAACATTGAAATTTGTGCTTTAGTTGAGCCAATCCTACTGTGTTGCCTGCCTCCCAGGGACTCCCATTCTAAATTAGAGAACAGCAGCCATCACAGACCACTGCATAGATGTTGCAAATGATTCCACTGGAACAGCCCGAATTATCAAGACACAGGCAAGAGGAGAGAGTGAGGTGCATTGGCATCATGCACAAACAGTATCCTCATCATTAACATTATTAGTCTTTGAGGAAAACCAAACAAAGCAAGAGGAGGTTGTATTTTTTCACTTTCTATTGAGTGCTTTGACAGATACAGATGCATCTAGGGGGTTCCATTTTCTTTGGATCCTATTGGTTTTCTGGCCTGTCAGAGAAACCTCTTGCAGTCTGTGTATTTAGAATATACTGTCCCCTCCCTCATTGGTCCTGATGGTTAGAAAGAGCTGTTTGAATTCCCAAAAGGACCTGAAGAGCAGAAAAAATGTGACTCTGTTACTTTAATGCCCACATAGTAACTCAACTAATGGCTATAAAATGTTGCCAAGAGAGCCCGTAGGGACTTTGAATTACCATTTTATCAAAAAGCATTAATGGATATTTGTATGTAGGAGATTAGAAGAAAATTTATGACATGGCCACATTCTATATAGATAAGGATAATTTGTTTGTAATAAGTATGCTGGTTGAAAGGGAGAATAAATCCTGCTAAATGGTTGTGTACTGTCTGCTCCTATATGAAATATGAAAATTCCCTTTCACAACCCAATGTTTAAGATATTTCTTCTTAATTTCTTCAAGCCTTTTTGGGGATTGTGGGGAAGATAGGACAATTTAGTCAGGCTCCCTCCACATTTCTTGTAAACAAGTTGTGTGTGGGTGGAGTTAGTGCACATGGGCACCCATGTATCTTTCTAGTTAATTGCTTTTGTGTGTTCTTCAGTTTGTGAAGCAGGCTGGTGGCAGAGAGCTGTGTCTAACAATAGAGCATGTTTACTCTGCTGGCAGCTGCTCAGTTTCAGTTTTTCTTTGGACTTTGTCAGCAGCAGTTGAGTTTCTGAGTTTCTCCTTTGTACTGCCTAGCTCCTAGATGTGTGTGTGCTGAATAAAGACTATTCCTTCTTCAACCAAGGCTCCAAGGACCATTTTGTCCAGTTACCTAGCTTGTAGACCTGCATGCGAAGGGTCTGTGAACAGGCTTGAGGGGTCTGTGAGCTCCAGACCCTAGTCCTAGCTCTAAGGAGATCTTCAGGGTCTGCAAGCTCTACTTTCTTTCTTAATGTGGAACCTAAGGTTATGGCCTGTTTCCCTTTCTTCCACCCTCAATCCACTCCATTCCTTTGTTCTGTTCTTCCCAGTAGGGCTTGTGGAGAAGGTCATGGTCCTACCTGTTCCTCATGTTCTGCAAAGACAAACATGCAACCCCTTGTCATTTATTGGTTTTGAAATAGACAATAACTGAAATTGCAAATGTGGGAAAGTTATAAATGCTCAGAAATAAAAAATTATTTAACTCATAACCCCAAATGCCTTATCTTCTCAAAGAGCTCTCATAAGCTCTCTAATAATGTCCTTTTTTCTCCCTTAGATAATTCTGGTGGTCCCTAGGTAGAGGTTCCAAAGTGTTCCCAAGTTGCCCTTGCCCAGGGATCTGGGCTGCCCCCAGGGTCCAGAGTCTCTTTTGCTGAGCCTGGCAGGCAAGTCAGGCACTGCTGGGATCAATGGGTGCCAAAGCTGGACAATGATCACTGGTAAAGTGGGGGAGAAGGGCTCCCTCCCTTTCATGTTACATTGTGTTAAATGTGGGACATGGGCCCAGTGAGCTAAAGCATTTATTGGAACAGCTCTTTTAGAATTTGGTTATGGTGTTGTCTCTCCTTAGGACACAAACATGAGGCCCATGGGAGTGGGCTGGAGCCAGAGTAGCCACCAACTACTTGCTGCATGCAGACTCCCCCTGCCACCCTCTTTGAATATGGTGGCTTTGTTACTCAGCCCTATTTCTGGCTCCTTCCTCTCTTATAATTAGCTGCCTCCCAGAGGCTCCTCAGTCCTCCCCGAGAGTGGAATTTTGCCCAGTGCTTGATCAGATTGCAACATGGCCAGATCGTACACCCCTTAGAAGTGGGTACAATGTGGGCTTGTTCCCAGGAGGCTGCTCAGCCCCCATGCAGTGGACTCCCATCAGGCCCAAGCCACCAGCCCAGACCCAGATAGGCCCGAACCCTGGAAGTGGATGGCAAAAAGCTGGCCGAAGCTGGGATCCCTGTCCCACGGGCATGGACTCTGTTTCCTTGTTTTAAATAATAACTGGAAGACCTACCTGTTGGTCTCTGCTTTCCATTTTATTTTTGAGCATAGGGTTCACCAAATTCTCCCCAAGAGAAAAGGTATGACTTTTGAAGTTTTGAGTTTTGATTCTCCATGAAAATCCACAGAGGGAATAATGTGCTCCTAGTACCAGGGACCACTGGATGGTTGCTGTACGTGGCCTTTGGCTTCTGCCCCATCGCAAGTATGACCCTTTTGCGTATTACCTGACGGACCTCACAGGCGTGGTCTTCTACTGCCTTCTGCTTATCTTCACACAAATTCAGAATTTCGTGGGATCTGAGTTGATGAGATTTTCCTGATTTCGACTTTCACATTGAGATCGTTTGTGGCAAATTCCATGTGATTAATTTAGGATTGAGCAGATTTCAACTTTGTGAATATAAAAATACAACCTAGGCTATTAATATCTTGAAAAAATTTAGAGAAATTTTCTCCTATGCATAAAATAAAACTGTTTTAGATGTCATGAATGTGTTAGACAAAGATAAGAGCCAAATTTGGGATAAGTAAAACACTGACAGCTGTTAAATATGAGGGTACTTCAAAAAGTTCATGGAAAAAATGGAATTAAAAGATAATATGAATCCTTCCATGAACTTTTTGATGACCCCTTGTATGCAGGTGATTTAGAACCTGGAGTTATCTGTCAGTTGTCTATGAAACTCATTTCTTTAGCTTTCAGTTTCCCAGATTCTCTTCTATTTGTTATCATTTTTTTCTAGCTCCCTTTCTTCAAAACTCATTCAAAACTCATCTTTTATAACCCCCACCCCCATTTTGATTTCATCTTTCCCTGTGTCTTCAGAGGTCTTAGAGACCCAGCAAGGCAGTCTATACTAGTGGCATGAAGCACTGTTTGAAGCAGGTTCCATAAAGGTGACTGTAAATTTAAAGCAACCATATATCACACCTGAAGTGGGTTGATTTATGAGTCAGTGTCTGGTAAGTACTCAGAGATAATCATATTAAATACAACATCCAAGTGTACTGTATAAAGTGTCAGTACCACGCCAATATTCACTAAGTACATAAGAAATGGAATGAAACACACTTCCTTTTCTATATTAATAATGCACTGTTCATGTTTTTTTTTTTTTTTTTTTTTTTTTTTTTTTG
>NW_007728814.1:128154-132998 GCF_000696425.1 Galeopterus variegatus
TAGGAAGTTGCTCTGCCAATATTAGGCTGATATCTTATTGCAGCAGAATAAAGAGATAAAATGGCATGCCACAAGAAAACTGATAAAGTTTCCTTCCAAAACACAGGAGAGCAAGATTTTAACCTGAATTATGAAAAGCCAAGAAATGGTTCAATAGAATTAATACAATATGAATGGAGGTCCTCTGATGTCCTAATACTTCCCCTGGTTATAAAATAATACCCATATGCCCAGAGGAAAATTTAAATTACAGTTTCTTGATCAATTCTGTGTTGTTTTAAAAAAATCTATTGTTCTTCTCTGGTATGATCCTGTCCCTAAGCAAGGCTGACAGAGATGTTCAGCAGAGAGCAGAACTGCTGCCAGCCATTTCTAGTGGGAATTGAGCTACCAAATATTTTCCTCAGATTATAGAAAATTGCCATTTTTGTAGAGTCCACCTTATATTTAGTTTCTTAATTTAGGATTAAACATCTTTAACGTATTGTTAGGACATCCGGAGAGTTTGCAAAACTGTAATATGAATATTGTCTTTCTCTTTAGTCCCATGGTGTCTCTGAAGAATGTTGTTTTGGTCCCATTTGTAAAGATTTGCTGATGCTCAAAAGAACCACATTATAATTTTAGAGTGAAAAAATTGAGGTCTTCTGCAATGCAATGTTGACATGTTCTCACCCAAAATTGGAACCAGTTGACCAAGGATCCTGATGGTGGTTACCCTTCAGGTTGCCTCATGTATCCTAACTGGGATCCAGTGGAAGAGAGAAAGGATAACTTTATCTCTCAGTCCTCTTAGCTGAAGACCATGATGCAGCAATAACACAAGCCTTGGAAGAATTTACGAATGGCCATGTTTTCCCTCTCTAGGCATCACCAGTAATGCTCAAGTAACAGTATGACTTATTCTCAAAACATTTAAGAATGGACATAGTGATCTTTTAATGACTACATATAGCCGAGGGGCGTGGGATTTCTGAAGGATCAAAGGAAATGTAGTAGAACTTGAATCTTGTATTTACAATCTTTTCAGATTAGTTTCAGTTCTGTTAAAATAGGCTTTCAAGAAAAGGCCACATTAAAGCTGAGCCTTAAAGTATGACGAAGATGGTATTGGAATAAAATTCAAGAGGAGGTATCTGGCTAAGGGAGTGGTATGGGTCAAGCAAAGAGGTGGGAAAGGAGAAGTTACAGGGTGCTTAAATATTGGTCCAAGTTCCCCAGTGGCCCTAGAGGTACAGATGAGACTAGAAATGTTTTGCAAAATCCTGCTCTCCCAAATTACTGGCATTGATGTTATTTCCCCTGGAAAGCCTACTTTGACCTTCAACATAGGATTGAATACCCTTTTCCTGTTCTTCCAGAACCCTCTGCCCTGTCTCACTGCAGTTCTTAGTGCAATATATACACTCACCTGTTCTTATTTGATTTCCTGTCTCTGTTGTAAGCTCCTTATAGAAGGGACCTTGTCTTGATCACTTTTATCTTCTCAATGCCCTGGGCAGTGCGTGGTAGATGTTCAATAAATAATTTCTTGAACTGAATGAATAATGCAAGATTTTCCTTAAATAATGCCTTTCAAATGTTTTATTATTATTTTTAAGGGCCTTGGACTAGCCTGGATAATTGTCCTAAGTGCATAAAGGAACATATCAACAATAAATGTAGAATATATTTTGTAATTAAACTATAAAAATGAAGCTATTATGGAGACAACAGACTACAATACCAAATGAGTACATTTTAGATCCACCTAAAGGATTTTAGCTATCAAATTGCTAAAAGGATCTCTTTATAAGGGAGTTAAATCTATAAGGACTTTCCAGGTAAGGGACCATTTGCGTGACAGTATGAGTGGGCAGAGCCCTTATCATCTACTAGGGAAAGACTATATTCGACAGAATACTGGACTTAGAGTCAGAAAACATGGAACCTAGCTCATGAAATTGTTATGTGAACCTAGGAAAGCTACTCAAAATCTCTAATCTGCAATTTCATATCTGTACACTCAGAACCGTAATACCAGTTCAGCTTGCTTTACAGTGTTATGAAGATAAATAAGATAATGTAGACATGAGATAATAAACTACAAAGAAATCTTCTTCTTATCGTAATGGTATAGGCAATAAGTTAAACTGATCTTCTGAGTCTTTGGATATCTTTTGTTTATTAGTTGAATAACATATTCCAGACCTTAGGACTTTTGATTTGGTATCCAGTCCATTGATTGCACCTGCTGCCTCTTCTAATCTGACAAGGGAAAGAATACAAATCACCAGTAGAGGAATGTAGGGTTGTAAAAGTTTGTCCTTGGCAGGATACTTTATACTCTCTGGTATTTAACACCAAATCCCAGAGTAAAATTCAGCCTCCAGGTAATTTTTGTGTGCAGCTTATTGATAGCTGCATGGAAATATCCAATGACAGATTCTGGCCACAGTTATGCTGAGTGCTGGCAGGACAGATGAACTCTGTTCTCCAGTACATTTTTCCCATTCTCTGCCCTTTTCCAGGTTGTCAGGGGGTGGCTCTTGCCAACATATTGAAAGGCCCGGCCAGTTTTCCTTCAGTGCGTTTGGTCTATGTAGAGGGAACTCTGGCGTGTTCACCAACTCTATTTCTACACTGACCATTCTGACAAAATTTAAACCTGATAGGGATTTGCCACTCCCTGGTGGCCCTTTGTCTTGGTTTATGACAGGTTTATTATCTCTGACCTACCAAACCCAGGCAGTAAGTAGAGATGGGTGTTTGATTCCATATACCAAGTACCATTGAGTTTAATTATCTTCTTGAGGTCAGTCCATCACTCAGGGATGAGAGACTGAAATCCCAAATCACCCTGTAGTTTGGACATCTCTAAACCACAATGTGCACATACAACTTAGTTATGTAGTATTTGTCAGGAAAACACCATATTTTGCTGAGTTGTGGTTTTCTGATATGCCCTATTTTAAATTAGTTCTTTTTTGTGTGTGGTAGATTTATAATTCTGACAAGGAAATAGCTATAAAATGTAAAATGTATAGCGAGCCAGGGTGGAAAGACATGCCATATAATTTCTCCATTTGTTCTGCTGAAAATGGTCTTGTGTACACCCTGTTGTTTGCTTGGCGATGGTCGATGGGTGGGAAGACTGGAAGAACACTGTAGTGTGGATCAGTCATGTCACATTTAATAGCATTGAGAGAGTCAGAATTCTTTCTCAATTTCAAACATTTCTCCCTAAAATTTTGCTCAGTTACTTGGGTCCTCTCTAGTCCATTATTTAGTTTGCATAATAATTCAGCCAATTGTGGAATTAGAGATTGACCAAAAAATGTAGAGCCACGCATCCATACACTCATGCACGTACCCGTCCATCCAATCCAACCACCCAGCCAGCACTTAGGATGTGAAAGGCAGGTGGTAGGCATTGGATGAGCTGAGAGCAAAGGTGGATGAGCTGAGAGCAAAGCAGTGATTTTTAACCTCTCTTGTACTCTTTTGAGAATCTGATAAAAAGTACATACCTTCTCCCTAAAAAAAAAGAAAAAATTCATTCCATTGCAGGGGATGCATGAACCACCCACGAGCCTCAGTTTAAGAGCTTGTATTCTCCTGCAGAAGGCACAGATAAGTGAATGTAAAATCTCAGTGGAGTAGTAGGTTCTGTCTCTTGAGACGTGTTCAGAATGCTACTCTATCCCCGAAGAGGAAGTGCCCCACTTTTCACCCAGGAGGAGCACCATATTGCTTCACAGAGTGAGCGCTTTGACTATTATTTGTCAAAAATGGTAATAGCTTTTCCCTGTCTTATTAAGTTTTTTGTGGTGGGGGTGGGAGAGAACAACAGAATGAACAGTCACATCAGCAAAAGTGCTAGATTTAGGATTAGAAGTTTAGGATTTAGTAGTTCCTGATTCACCACTTCCTAGTTGTGTAACATGAACATATTACTTAACTTCTCCACGCTCCATGTCTCAGTCTGTCAGATTAAAAATCATGATATCAGCTCCATGAACCTCATGGCTTGAGAGGAGACATTATGATGGGAGAGTGTAGAAGGTAAGGTATATAAAACCATAAAACTCTTCATACACTAGATTGTTCCATCAATGTAATGTGTGGTCAGCTCCATGTCTCAGTCTGTCAGATTAAAAATCATGATATCAGCTCCATGAACCTCATGGCTTGAGAGGGGACATTATGATGGGAGAGTGTAGAAGGTAGGGTATATAAAACCATAAAACTCTTCATACACTAGATTGTTCCATCAATGTAATGTGTGGTCAGCACTATACCCACAAATACAGATATTTGAGAAACTGACAAAATGTGGTTAGAACGCAGGCATCCAGTTGTGTCTGGGGCATCCTGTGGTTCATGGGGATGGACGGGCAATCATGGGCTGCCACCCAGAACTAAATTTCCAGGCCCCCATGGGGCTTCCAGGCCCCCATGGGGACAGAAACCATGACCTCAATTTTGGAGATTGATCTAGTTTGGGAACCATGTCCAAAAGTCTTCAATGTATTGGCAACAGAGCAAAATTTACAAATTCAGAGAAAATGATGAGTAAAAAAAATTATAAACCAGTGGTTAGATCATTAGACATGAATTTATTTGTTTTACTCTAATGTGGGGTTTTAAAAAACCAGGAGACTATAAAAACTTGGTCAACATACCCATGCCTACCCAAACCATTTTTCCCCTCTTTCTTTATCTCTTGCACTTCACTTGAGAAGTAGCCCATGGCTGATCTGGCAGCAGGCATGGAATGAGGTGGTGGGTGTGAGGATGAGCGCACCAGTCTTGGGAGCTGAAGTCCTGGGTTTGAGTCTCAGCTTTACCTTCACTGGGTAGCT
>NW_007728814.1:133496-149696 GCF_000696425.1 Galeopterus variegatus
ACAGTTTGCCTACTTCACTGGGTTATTGTGAAACTCTAAGCAGAAGCTCTTCATAAACTGCAAAGAGTCAGCCATATAAAGTATTATTATTATTGTGTGCATAAATGCACATGTTTATCAATGAAATGAGCAAAAGGGAGAATAAGCCACCATATTACGTTCTCCAGGTTGGCTGCCTTATTTGCTTTTTAGTTAAGCGTGTGTTGGAATGCTTGGCTGCCTAGTTATGGATGAGAAGGATGTGTCTAGAAATTACTGATCAAAATATATCCAGGAGCTCTGCCCTGGCTGCAGAAAGGAAGGCAATATTCCACTGGTAATTTTCACATTTTATATTTAGCAAAAGGAAATTTTTTTCAAAATGTTTGATTTTCAAGAAGCTATCAAAAATACATTCTATCTTTTGTAGGAAGAAATACCAAACCTCCCTTCCTCCTACTTCTGCCCATATGCTCTCAGTTCTTTCTTGCCCTCTCCCTACTTGCTCTTTCTATGCCCTTCTTCCTCTCCTACCCACCTGTTCACTGTGTATTTTCAATCCAGAGGTGGCAGCTGCCCATGAGGACAAATCCCCGTGGGTCAACTAGGCAGCATATCCACAGGGACCTGGAAAGAACCAGCCAGCCTTTGCCTTCCAGCCCATGTGTTTGTGGTGTGGCCAGACTGGCTAATGAAGGAGTTTTGCTCCAGTTATGACATTTAGGAATAGACAGAGCAGAAACTGCCAGCTTTGGTCCAGACACTGGGATGTTAAATATGACCAGCCTGAGCCATTATTGGCAGTTGTAGCTCACTTCCTGTTAACCTGCTCCTGGATCCAGCCTCTTGCTCCAAGCTGAGCACTGTTGGCTCCCCAGCCAGGCTGGGTATGTTAGGTAAACTGGAAAGAGAATCTTTGAACTGGATAGCTTATTCTTTCATTCCACAAACAGCAATCAAACATACACTAAATGCCAGATACCGTGCTAAGTACCAGAGGAAAACCCAAATAAATAAGATATGCTTCCTACTTTGTAAGAAGTTGACAGTCTAGTGGGAAAGACAAAAATGTACACACATACTTAGAATATGTGACAGGTGCTGTTTCAGAACCAAGCATTGTGGGAACCAGAGGAGGAAGTAATGAGAGGTGATTTTTGACCTGGGTCATAAAAGATGACTCAGATTCTACCACACGGAGGAGGTAAATGGACATTCCAAGCATGGGCATTAGCAGGAAGAAAGGCAGGAAAGGATGAGGATGTTCAAGGAGTTGTGTGTCTAGAATGGTTGAAGCTGAGTATTCAGCAGGGCTGAGTAGGGAAAAATGGGTGGGGAGAGGTTGGCACGGGCCAGATTGCAAAGGGGCTTGAGAACAATGCTAAAAGATTGGATGTAAAAAGGAGCCAGAGCAGATATTTTAAAAATACTACTTGTTATGAAAAATTATACCTGCAGAAAGTCCATTGCAGGTGTTTTTTTGCTGGTGAGCGATACCATTAAGTTTGTGTTTTGGATGGGAGCTCTGGGGCAGTGTGGAAAATGGACTGATGAATGAGGATGGGGAAGCTATGGGAGGCAGGGAAGCCCATTAGACAGCTCCTGAAAGCTACAAGCAAGAAGCCATGAGAGTCCAAAGTCAGGTGGGGGTGGGAGGGTTGAGGAGCTGCTTAGTGGGGCAGTAGACTTGGCAGGGCCCCAGGGACAGATGGGGAGAATGGTCTGAGGAGGCAGCAGTGTTGCCAACTTAATGGACGAGGTGCAGGATAGGGATGCGGGTGACCAATCTGGGGATCCCAGGAGGATGCTGGCAGGGAGGAGAGAGAGCATATGACTCTACTTCCCACTAGGATGGCAGTTCGCAGCCAGCTCTTGAGTTCAAGGGTTCTGCATTGGGAAGGGCCAGGGGCTGAGTTCAACAAGCCCTGTGTCCTAGGACTAACCTTTTAGATACTTGAAAACAGCTATTTAGTCCTCCCTTAGCTTTCTCATTACCAGAATAAAACCATCTCAACTCCTTTAATCTTCCTTCAAGCCCCTTACACAGCTAGAGTTGATTTGTATTCTCTCCTGGTTTCCCAAATCCCACTTAAAATACAAAGCCTTAGGCTAAAAACAATACATGAATCTTTTTCAAGTTATACATGTAATTATATATTTTATGTGTGCTTTGCACACTTTATTAAAGATTACTTTAATTCCCACATTTGACACTTTATGGTTATTAAATACCTGCTTTAGCTGAGAAAAATTTAAAATTTTTAAGTCATTATTTTTTATCTCCCACTAAATCTTTCCTCCTGACAGTGTACTTGTCCTCAGCGATCAGAGCCTTCCTCAGGAGCCCCTGTGGCAAGACTCCTCTTCTCATGACCTTATTGCAGAATTGCTGCTTGGGTAAAGTTCAGGACTCTGATTACAGTAAGGACAGAGATTCCTCGGGCAAAATATCAAGCGAAGGAACAACCACAGCCTGTTGGGATACATTGGAGTTCTGGCGAGGGCTTCCAGGAGGCCCAGAGACTGAGTTTGCACCAGAAGAAGGGCTGTGCTGGTTGGTATGTTGGAGAAGTTCTTTGTCAACATAAAGAAAACAGAGCATACTCTCGACCACTTTGCAGTTAGAAAGCATTGACTGAACAGTATCTGGCTTAATCATTTTAGGCCTTCTGAATACCTGGCAGGTGAATGGAAAAGATGTGGAGATTTTAGGAAGTCCTTGAATCATAGTCAAAGGTATTCATGGAGATGTTCATTGACCTGTAGGGTCCTTGATAATGGATTCTGCAGTTTCCATGTTGGAGGATCCTCTTGCAGCCGGCCTTGTCCCTCCACAAGGGGAGCTCTCACTGCCTGGGAGCCTCCTAGCGCCAGAGGAAGGTGCTTGGGATGTGCTGTGTGGCTCCTCCTCCCTGGAGCCTGGCATTCTGCTGGCTCCCTGGTACCTTCCTCTTTGCTGTCCAGGATCGACTGAGGCCTGCACTCTGTTTACTTCCCTCTCCTCCCCTCTGGCCAGCTGTTCTTAAGTGGCGTTCCTCATCTAAATTGTGTTACTCAGAAATAATTTTTAAAAATTCTCTCAAGGATGATAAATAACTAGTATCACTCTAGATGTGTAGTAGAGAAATTAATTTGTTAGATACAATGGATCTCTGAGAGCATGAAGGCTTAATCCTGCTGTAGAACTTTGGTTGAGAAAGACTGTTGGGCCTATGGAATATTTTTCCGTCTGGTGGGTGGAGAAATCCTAAACCCCTCAGCCCCACTTTTTCACTGATGACACTTGTCCCAAATATTCTGATTATGTTGGGAATCCTCTCTGATCTGCCAAGGGCTTAGGTTTTTGGAAACTTTAGCCAAAAAGAGATTCTCAGTGGTTTCTTCCATGCAACCCCCTGCCCTGATGCAATGCTCAGGATTGCATATTGGGAAATTGCTTGTTTTGGGGGAAAGGCAGAAGGGGGGAAATGCTAAGGGAGAAAACAGAATTGTCATCCTGTCTCCTTCAGATGAGAGCAATCTTCACATATTTTATGGTCTGGTAAGTAAGGTAAGGAGTAGTAAGCTTGTCCTTTACTTCAAAGGATACATGTGTTAAAGTAGATTATGCTAGTTACTGAAACAGATAATTCTCGGATCCCAGTGACTAAACAGAATAAACATTTATTTCTTGCCCACATCACAGGCCAGTGAGGATGGGGATGGGGTGTGTCTCTGCTCCATGCAGTCATTCACACATCTAGGCTGCTTCGTCTTGGGCCTTGCCTTCCTCCCTGTCCCCAGAGTTCTTTGCATTCAACTGGCAGATGTGGAAAGAGCCAGGATCACATGTGGGAGGTTTTTATGGACCAGGCCTGGGAGAGATGCATACACCTGGCTCACATTTCCTTGGCCAGATCTCAGTTCTCTGGCTCCAGCTGACTGCAAGGGAGGCTGGAAAATGCAGTCCAGCTGTATGTCCAGGAAGAGAACATAGGTGTGTGGTAACCGAAGTTTGGATGTTTGGGGTCATAGATTTCAAAATGGCGTACTAATTACTCGTGAAAATTAGCATGGTCCATGGCAGGCAACCTCATGAAGTAATAAGCTCGCTGTCACTGGAATACTGGTTGGAGAACAAACTTCTGCTGTTTCTACTTTGGAGTTCTGTAATCACAGTTCCCAAAGAGCATAGCAATTCCTCCCACCTTCTGCTTCCACTTTCCCTGTGGTGCAAAGTGCTTGGTTCATATTACTG
This sequence comes from Galeopterus variegatus, assembly GCF_000696425.1. Taxonomy (NCBI): domain Eukaryota; kingdom Metazoa; phylum Chordata; class Mammalia; order Dermoptera; family Cynocephalidae; genus Galeopterus; species Galeopterus variegatus. The sequence goes on from NW_007728814.1 coordinate 137,713, forward strand.
AGAAAAGAGTGGGTCACATGATGCTCCCTCTTCTGGGGAAGGTTTTGTTCATTTTTCATTTTTTCTTGTCTGTGATAGCCAGCTGGAGGATGGATGTTGACGTGGTCTTGGCGGTAGCAGGCAGGGAAGGGTGAATCTGCCTTTTGCTGGTACATACGCTTCTGAGCACAGGACGTTCTCATGGAGTCCTTTTGTACCAATAGAGTGAAGACACGATAACCAGAATTACTGTAACTGTAACATTTTGGGATCCTAGTATTTAAACACTGGAAGGGACATTAGAGCTCATGGAGCCTAATCCTTTTGTGTTATATATGAAGAGGAACAGAGAGGCAAGTCCTTAGGGTAAAACAGCCAGTACTGGCAACACACAGTTAGAACCTAAGCCTCCTGACTACTAGACCTGGGCTCTAGGCTGCTCCTCCCACCAATAAAATGTCAGGATTTTCCTATCCTGATGATATTATTCAATCAAACGTGTCCAGGTTCACAGATAACAAGACCTTGTTGGAACCATAGAGGAGGAGCATGGGAGGCAGGAGATGGGTGATCTGGTGCTGCGCCCAGATCTGTGTGGCCTTTGGGCATGTGGATGGTCCTTAGGTTCCTCACAGATAAACTGAAAAATTTGGATTAGATCAGGGGTTTTAAAATCATGTTTCAGGGGGCCGGCCTGTGGCTCACTCGGGAGAGTATAGTGCTGATAACACCAAGGCCCCGAGTTCGGATCCCATATAGGGATGGCCGGTTAGTTCACTTGGGTGATTGTGGTGCTGACAACACCAAGCCAAGGGTTAAGATCCCCTCACCGATCATCTATCATGTTTCATATAGGGAGGCCCAGTATTTCCTGGAGCTCCCTTAAGAACCATTATAGAGAACAGGAGTGAAGCTTAACTATTTTATACATCAGTTTCTTGTTAATTTTTGTTAAAAAGTTCTATGACTTAAAATGGTTTGAAAACCACTGGAGGAAATAGTCTCTGAGGTTCTTTCTGTCTCTAGAATGATGTCCCTTTTAAGTATACTTTATGGATTTCATTATTAAGGCACTTCACATAAGGGCTGGCTAATTGATGAAATAAGACACAAAGCTGTGAAAAGTTAAATATTAGACCAAAGTTTGCCATTGTTTGTCACAGTTGCAGATTGAAATGCTTTTGGGGTCGAGCAGGTAATATAAAAGGAGTAAGGAATGTGTTATGGGCTGAATCGTGGCCCCCTCAATGTTGACCTCTCAGCATCTCAGAATGTTAGTGTATTTGGAGATAGGGTCTTGAAATAGGTAATTAAGTTAATAGAAGCCCTTAGAGTAAGCCTCAATCCAATGCAGCTGGTATCTTTATTAGGAGAGGGAATTTGGATGCAGACGCACTCAGCAGGAAGACCATGTAAAGACACAGGGACAAGATGGCCATCTACAAGCCAAGGACAGAGGCCCCAGAAGAGACCAACCCTGCCGACACCTTGATCTTAGACTTATAGCCTCCAGAATTGTGAGAAAATAAATTTTTGTTGTTTAAACCCACCAGTCTGTGGTGCTTTGTTATGGCAGCCCTAGGAAACCGATACAGAAAGGTGTATGTATGCATGTAAGCTGACAGGGATTGGTGGGGAATGTGGCAATTTTGAGTGATCTCGCCCTGGCTAGAAAGGGAGGGATGCTCTTCAGTCCAGCTGATTGTTGCCATGTGGGAATATTGGCTCATTGTTACCAGATGTTCTGAATTTTCAAGTGAAGCTAAAAATTATTTTCATGTGAAATTTCCCAGTTTTTAAGATACTACCTAGGCAAACAAAACATGTCTTTGGGCTGAATTGACTTACAGACCACCAGTTTGTGACCCCAGGTTTGAGGAAACAATTTAGAAGTGACCTCACAAGGCAGAACAAGACTAGAGAGTAAACATTAAGAGATGGAATACTGAATTAGGAGCCCAGACACCTGGCTGGCTTTCAGGTCCAGGCAATCTTGCTGTTAGACCTTGAGCCAGACCTCAATTCCCATTCCTGTCACATGAGGAGGCTGAACTGGTCCCTTCCAGTAAAGGTGAGTGGAGATTTCAAGTTTGAGTGTCATACTCTGTAAACATCAAAGAATTATGGCCAAGATAACTACTCTCCACCTGGCAATTTCTGAGAATAAGTGTCTGATTTTCTAAAATCACAAAGAAAGATTGAATGTAGTTGAGAATTTAAGTACACAGAAGTGGATAAAATATCTCCATGTCTTAGAAAAAGCTGCTCAAACGAGGGCGGGGGGGGGGGGGGAAGAAAAAGAAAACAGGAGGTATTGCTACAAATGAATGTCATTAAAAATATAGGAGAAAGAGGGTAAAACCTTCACCCTTTCATTATCAAAACCTGCTATATGAAGTTGTGCTCCATTCTCCTGCTCTGGAGTTGTCACTGCAGGGTTTTCTTGGTTCCTTTTATTGTCAGCGTTTCAAGGACAAGGTATGGTAGACATGAACTAATAATAATGATTATTGAGCTCTTACTCTGTGCCAGGTACTTCACATATACAGGCATTTCTGCTATAACACAAAATAACACTTTACAGAAAACTTTGCACTCTGAAAAACTTGCTATAAAAAATAATAGGACTTATGGGAAAAATAGGGCCAAGATAGACCACTCAAATCCCATGCAACTCTGGTTAGCTAAAACAATCACTGCTAGCTGGGGAGATCATTTGGACCACCTTGGCAGCAGCTGAGTGCCTAGAAGCTGTCACAGGGGTATTAAAATGCACAAAAGCAATAGAGATGAGAAGCTGGTAATGCTTTAATTAGATCAGCACTGGCAGGGGCTGTGACAGGGCAGTGGAAATGAAGCTCTGAGTCACTGGGGCTGTTGCTAAGGTGGGCACAGGAGGCAGGACAACCTTCCACAAAATGAGAGCTCCTGAGGTTCGGGGTGTGCTTCTCTGAGGAGTTTGCCGTAGCTACAGGTACTCATTTTAAAATTTCCTAGTTCCTGTTGCTGGTGCAGCAGCCAGACCTTGGGCCTTTTCCTTCCCATTGAACGTTATGGGTCTACTGCTATTCTAGCTCCCCTTGGTTAGGAAAAATCATGTATGACGTTGTGGAAACCAATGCAATTTTCACATGATACTGGCATCACTCCTCTGCGACCAATCACTGATGGGCTAATTTGTACTCCAGAAATTCACACCGTACCAGAACAGAATGCATTATCTTATTTAATTCTCACAATTGTGTGAGCTGTTGGAGCAGTGGTTCTCATATTAGCATGCATCAGAATTACCTGGAGGGCTTGTTAAAACAGATCTCTCTGTTTCATACCCAGAGTTTCTGATTCAGTAGGTCTTGGGTGGAGCCCAAGAATTTGCATTTCTGCAGGGTACTGATGTTGTTGGCTGGGGGAACCACATTTTGAGAACTACTGAATTAGAGGAAACCGGTAATTGACAAGATTTTGTAACTTGCCCAAGATTGCTGTAGGAAATGGACCCAAGGCAGATCTAAAACTTGTGCCTAACAAGGCTATTAGGCATGAGAAATTGACCTTTTATGATCTATAAGCACTTAGGAATGTGCTGGGGTTGGTTTCAGTAGTTACTTGCACCTAGTTAGCAGGCAGGCATGTAGCTCAGGCAGTTGGGGATCAGCAACAGTTGTATATTGTCACGGGGACTGGGGCCCTAGGGAGTCTGTACCTCCACCTGGGGGCATGCTGTGTGGTCTCCTGTTTTGTAAGACATCTCTCTAAATTTCTGTACCACTTGCTATTTAAGATTTTATGCCTGGTATGTATCTGTTAGAGTCCTACCACCAGTCACACAATCTTCCCACTGAGGCAGCTGGCAGACACAAAGCCCCAGGATTTGAACCCAGGCACCTGCTTCTAGCACCTGTGTCCCCCTGCTATAAGCTGAGTGTTTGTGTCCCCCACAAATTTATATGTTGAAATCCTAAACCCCAAGGTGATGAGATCAGGAGGCAGAGCTCTTATGAATGGGATTAGTGCCCTTATAAAATAGGCCCTAGGGAGCTTGTATGCCCCCTCTCTTATATGAGGACACAGCTAGAAGTTTCCATCTTTGAGCCAAGAAATGGGCCCTCACCAGACATAGAATCTGCTGGAGACTCGATCTTGGGATTCTCAACTCCCAGAACTGTGAGAAATAAATTTCTGTGATTTATAAATCGCCCAGCTTATGGTATTTTGTTATAGCAGCCTGACTGGACTGAGACATCCCTCAACCGGCTGCAGTGCTTCCTACAGACTGTTGTGAGAGGTGCCCATGTGGGAGTCTACCTATGACTTGTGTACACTCCTGTTCATTGTGGCTTGCTTCAGGGAGACACGACACAAGGTATTAAAGTCGTGGCTGAATAGAAAGGCCAAGTCTGAGAGCTGCTCTGTATGATTATCAGATCCCTCAGTAACTGTCCTAACTTGCTTTGATTTTCAGGTTTTAAAATTTGTGGGGCAAAGGTGCTGTGGCATAACAGAAACAAGCACATTATCCATTTTCATCATAAAAAACCTCCTGATTTCAGGAAGTTGTAATTTATTACTAGGGTTCTGAGATTGTAGACTGAATTAAGAGTGGAACAAACATGTTGATTATTATTAAATGCCTCTAAATATTTCAGGAGATGTTCCCCAACCCTGAAAGCATGACATGGCAGAAAGAGCTTTGGAGTCAGGCAAAGTGTGATTTGAGTGCAAACTCTATCACTTACTGATTATATAATGATGGGAAAGTCACTTGTTTAGTCTGAGACTCTGTTTTCTCTTCCATAAAGTGGGATAATAATTCCTACTTTACTAGGTTATTGTGAGGATGAAATGGTCACCAGTAATGCAAATATGTCTCTGATACCCATGGTGTCCTGAGGCATAGACTAGCTATCCCTTTGGTTTCCCTGAGGTATCACAATGCCCCCAAGAAGGTTCCTATAAAATGTGTTGTACTCAACTTTGCAGTTGCTTCAAAAGAACGAGAAGCAAGGCAGTGGTGCCATGTCAAGAAGACAGAAGTGAAACCTGCCACAAACTGGCTTGGTTGAGACTCTGGTTCAAAGTGTCAGGAAGTGAGCAGTTTTCCCTAACTTCTTACTAACATACCTAAAAAGACGTTAATAAAGAGACAAAACTTACCATACTAAAAAACGACTAACCACCAGATTCCAGAATTTCGAAGGAACTGACAATAATTCTAAGGCTGATGGAGAGGACCAAAAAGAGTTGGTGTGATTTTCACCTTCTGTTGGACCTCCTCTTTGCCCCCCTAATTTGGAGACCTGGTGCCTGTGCCACACAGAAAAGTTTGCAGTCCTGTGAGGGGAGCAGAATGCCTCTCTTTCTGTTTCTCCCACCACCACCTGCCCCTCTGCCCCTGGTCCCCACGCAGGCTGCCATCTTATATTTAGGCCAAGACCCCAAATCTCAGAAAAGAAGTGACCAGGAAGTAGTGCTGGCAATGCTCCAAGACCTGTGAGTGTGGTGGACACATCCTCAGGTGACCCAAAGGGTTCAGCCCCTTGAATAATCCCCTCCCCTGAGTGTGGGTGGAAACCGTGATTGGCTTCTAGCCAACAGAGTATAGAGAAGGTGATGGATATCACTCCAGTGATTATGTTACGTTATCTAAGACTCCATCCTAGTGGACTGTGATGAGAGGTTGCTTTGCTGGCCTTGAAGAAGAAAGCTGCCACGTTGGGAGTGGACCTGAGATAGGGCCACATGCATGTATCTGAGGGGACTCTAGATGCTGAGAGCAGCCCTGACTGACAGCCAGCAAGAAAGCGGGAACATCAGTTCCACGGCTGCAAGGAACTAAATTCTGCCAACAATCCCATTGGCTTGGAAGAGGACCCCAAGATCCAGAAAGAAATGCAGCCCAGCCAACACCTTGACTGCAGCTTTGTGACCCCAAGCAGAGGACCCAGCAAAGCCATTCCCAGTCTCCCGACCCAGGTGAGAGAATTTATGTGTGTTGTTTTAAGTTGCTAAGTTTGTGGTAATTTGTTATGCAGCGAAAGAAAATGAACACAATGAGTTAGAGTCTCTCTGATGTAAGCGTGTGACAGGGAATAAATGAGAGCCCTGGAAGCAGAGCATGCTGGGAATGGGAATGACTCAACTGGCTCTCTGAAACCAGAAACCAGGGAGGGAGGTCACAGGAAGGTGCCACCTCAAGAAGACAGAAGCAAAGTCTGTGAGAAGTGGAACTTTGCCTGAGAGCTGCAGATATGCAAACCTGTCCTTCAACTGTAAATCTAATAAGGAGGTTCCTACATTGTGCCGGTGACCAAATGGGGTGTGGGGTGGCAGCTGGGGTGGGCCAAAGAAAATCAACTTTTCACAAACTTACCAGGCAACACCCAGAAACAATACGAAGAGACTTATAAAATCTTAATGAGATGCTAAAAAGGAGTCTTCCCACTGAAAATATTAAGTTCTTTTCCTATAGATTAATCTACAAATTTGATGTAATTCCAATAAAAATTCTAATAGAGTTTTATTTAGAATTTGACAAAATAATTTTAAGTTATTCAGAAGAATGATCATTTAAGAATAGTATATATAAATAATATATTTTTGAAAGAGAAGAGTAATGAGGGGAATCTTTGCCTTATCAGAAAATAAAACACATCTTAAAACTATAATGATTGTAATTGTATAGTATCAGGTCAGGAGTAGGCAGGCAGATGAATGGAACTGAATAATAGAAGTCCAGAGCTTACCCAAAGCTGTATATGTGTGTACCCTTGTAAATTTGTTTGGTTTTGGTATATGATAAAGATTTTATTTCTAATCAGTGGGAAAAGACTGGATAGTATATAAATGGTGTTGGGGACAATATCGAACCAATTGGGACAAACCATTTATATCACTACCTTATACATGCCATGCACAAAAATAAATTCTGAGTAACTTAATATTTAATTATAAAAGATGTATATAGTTGAAATGACATATGGGTGAGTAATCTTGGTGTGTTTGGGGATAGAAAAAGCATTTCCAAGCAAGATACCAAAGCTAAGAATCACAAAAAAGTAGAGGATTGTTATAGTTGATCACACCAACAAGGAAAACTTCTGTGTAGTATAAAATTTCACAAAAAATCCTGAAAGACAAACAAATAGAGAGAAAAATACGTAACATAAATGCCAAGTGGTGTTAAGCTTTGGGCTTTTACAAATCAATTAGCAAAAGATAAACAACCAATTGAAAACATGAGCAAAGGCCCAAAAGAGGAAGCCACAAGATACACCAGCCATGTGTTTGCTTCACTTCATGTACTTTTTTTGTCTTCCAGAAATGGCAATTTCTCAGGCTTCCAGGAACAATTCTGGGTCACTGTGCTGTTGGCCAGCATCACAGCATTCTTCGGAAGATGTACGGCCCTAATCATCCTTTCGTCAAGGTTCATTTTCTTCCACATTGCCCAGGAATTTTCAGTAAATGATCAGATCTTCCTTTATATTAAATTATATCACTGAATGCAGATTTTATACACCTACACACTTTCACCCTAAAGAATGCATTGATTACTAAAGCCTATTTTATTAAAATAATTATGTTTTAAAATGGATATGGCTTTATCTTTTTATGATTATGAAAGCAATTCATGCTTCTTATAAAAACGTTCATACAGTTCAGAAAGATATATTTAAAAAAAAAGCAAAAATGCCCTTATCTCACTGTCGAAAGATAACTTCTGTTTTCTTTGTGTGAGTGTGTGCACACATTAATGCACATACATTCATGGGAGCACATGTGTTTATTTATATTTTTACAAAAATGAGATCATACTTTTTTCCCAGTTCGACAATATATCATGAGTATCTTTCCATTTTAATAAATGTGGACCTACCTCATCATTTTATATGGATGCATATTATTTTTCAAAATGGATGTGCTATAATTAATTTAATCAGTCTCCTACTGATAAAATTTGGGATTTTTTTTTAACCATTATAAAGAGCTCTGTAATTGATTCCTTATGCATATTTTTGGCCATGTGTCTGGTTATTTCCTAAGAAGACGTGCCTAGAACAGAAACCATTAGTCAGTTGTCCTAAGGGAAGAAAGAGCCAGGCAAGATGATCTGATGCAATGACAAGCTGTAATATTTGGGGAAGAGAAGAGATACTGAGTTTATCATAGTCACTATCACTTGATCCTGTGCCCAGCCCAGCCCTGTGGACACAAGTCTGGGTTCTAGGGAGAAAGAAGGTACCGGCAGCGTTGCTTCCAGACCCTTCTGACAGTGGGTGCACAGAGCAAAGAGAGCTGCTCCCCTGCTCCACCCCACACCATTAGGTAGCATGGGGACAATCCAGAACAGGGCAGCCCCAGTGGGATTAGGCTTGTTTGTAGCACATGTGAGGACCTCACGGGGACTCCCAGAAGCACACAGCAGGGGAATTTTCAGGGGGCTGACAGGGACAAGTACCAGTGAAGTCTGAGTCACTACTCTTGCGTGATCCTATCTATCTCCGGTGGCAGATGAGGCTTGGAGAAATTCAGGTTATACTATAATTACATATGGGTATAAAACAACTCTGTGTGCCTAATGCCTCAAAAATACTGAATATATTCTCTATTTTTAAACACATACGCAAGACTTGCCCTTCCTGTTGTTTTATAGTCTAAAGATAGTACCTTGGGGCTTGTTCGCTCTCACCTGCTGTGTACTCATAGCCAAGGTAAGGCCTCTTGGATTCTCTTGAAAGCCATTTGCCAATTCAGCCATTCATGACTTAAATTCTTTCACCTCTTTGTTTAAATTGGGTATGCAATTGGTTCTCTCAAATAAAGCCTTTAAGTGATAGATAATTATACCTGTAGAGAGATTATGTCTTTTATATTTATTCCCACTTGTTAGCACAGTGCCTTACCACAGTTCAAATAAATTAGGTATCGAACAATGAGGAACAACCAAAAATCCAAAGTAGGGGAGTGTGGCAGACATTGTCTATTGTCACCCAACACACATCCCCCTTCCTGTTCATTCTTCTTCTCCACTATAAGAAGTCTAATTTATCAGGAGCTAGGTAGAGACTCATTGCTTTAGTCCCCTTCCCAATCCCAAAATGTAAGTAACAATTAGGCAAAACCAGACACAATAATCTCCTTTTGCTTAGCCTTTTGTTGGTTGAAGGATGGGTATGTGATCCTTTTCTGGCTCGTGAGATGTCAAAGGAAGTTCAGTGAGGTGAGGTTCGTTTCCCAAATTAAATTTGGAAAAGTTTACAAAGTCCACACAAAAGGCATTTTTCTCCTACTCCCCTGCCTCCCTGGAATGGAGAGGTGACATCTGGAAGACATGAGAAGCGTGCGAATGCTCAGACACTGGATCAGCAAAATGGAGAGTCCCTGGCACTCTCAGGGCAACTGAACCCTCCACCAATTGCCCATCTCCATACTTATTGCTAAGTGAGAAAAGTGAATTCCTGTTTTTCAAAGTCACTCTCAGCTAGGTTTTCTGTTACTTGCCACCAAAAGCATTTCTAAGTGATACATGGAACAAATAAAACAATAATGACATGACCATCCAAGAGTACAAACTCTAGAGACAAATTGCCTGAGTTTGAATCTAACCTCTTCTATTTACTAGGTTCGTAACTTCGGATGGGTTAGCTTCTCTGTGCCTCAGTTTCTCTATCTGTAAGATGGAGAGAATAATAGTATCTATTTTATAGATTGTGCACTGTAGTCCAGAAGAAATCCACAAATATCAGCTTGTGTTCTTTATGGGGTCATAAAATATACAGGTATTCAACACTGGAAAATTGTGCCTAGATTATTTCAATAAAAAGACGCAACATCTCTGCTAACACATCATTTTAAGTAAACTTGGGCTGGGAAATTGTTTGTAAAATTTTTTCCTTCCTTCTCATATTTATTATGGTCAAATGTAAAATTATTAGTCTCTGGGATGTTCTAGAATAAATGTTTATGATTTTCCACTCACATAAAAGAGAAAAGCTATTCCACACGTGTTTTAGGCTTACTTGGCTCTTAAGAGTGAAATCCCACCTGCTTTATAAGTATAGCTCCTAGCAAGTTCATATTACTTTATGTGACTATCTTTTCTCTCAATCTTTTCTCCTTTGTAAGTTTCTATTTTTTTTTCCAGAAATTTTTATAATTCTGACGGGTTTGCATTTCTGCCTCTTTGTTTCTTCTAGTTATGTCTTCTTAAGAAAATTAATCAACAAACAACAGTTTATGTTAATGAGGTGTCATGAGAAATACAAAGAAAGCAGAGACAACAGAGTCTTTGCTTTCCTGCTGTTTATAGTCTTGTACATCAGGATATGAGGTCACCTGGTGTTCTGCTTTTACAGGAGGGTTTATTAAGTATGAGGCATTGAGCATTCATATCATGGTTGACCCAGAAATCTTCCTCTGCCATCGCTGATAAGCAGGTGGTTTCTGGAAGAGAATAAGGCAAAAGCCCATTTAAAACTGGTGTTCATGAATACCCTTGGAATTTCATTGTGGGGTGTCCAGGCTTCTGACTTCAAGTGAGCTGTACTTATTTGCTGAGTAACCCTATGGCAGCAGGAATGTTAAGTGGAGAGGTAAATCCAACATTCTACCTGGGGTTGCTCCCTCTTGACTCAAAGGAGACAGAGCTGATTTTGGCACAGTTGGGAATATGGGAGCAAACACAGGCCAAATCCTCCAGGCTGCTAATCATAGTCATTTGCTTCAGGCAGCAGCAAGGATTTATTAAATCCCCATGTGGTACATAGCACTGGATTGAGAACTCAGATTATGCTGAGGCTCTAACTGTGGAATTCAATCTTATACTTTTGCTTGTGATAACCAAACATTCAAAAAACATCTTTCTATTTAGATTCATGACTCCTTTCTCCTTTCTAATTCTGTAGTGCTCTGATGATGACTAAGGAAACAATCATTCCAGCAAGCCAACATTAGGTATCCTGTCCTCTGGCAAGATGAATCAGGAAAGAAGAATTTAAATATAGCAAAATCATGTCAATTTGAAATTCAGTGACCTGAAACTAGACAGTCATAGATGGAATTATTGAATGTGAGAATCAGAAAGTAATTTATGGATCACTTTGGCCAGTGGTTCTCAAAGTTTAGCATGCAGTGGGATCACCTGGAGGATTTGTCAAAACACAGATTGCCAGACTCTCTGCCCAGAAATTATAATTCGGCAGATCTGAGACCCATCCCAGAATTCAGAATTTAATTGAATTAAAAGAATTTGCATTGCTAACAAGTTCCCACATGATACCGATGCTACTGGTCTGGCTGCCACATCTTGAGAACCACTGATTTAGATGACATCTGGACTTCACAAGTAAGAAAACTGGAATGGAGAAGTTGGTGGATTGTCTAAGGCAACAATGAGAAAATAAAAAAGCAAAGGCTAAATTTAGGACTTTCAAATTCAGGTTCATTGTTCTTTTTACTGTTCCACCGTTGGTGACACAGATTAAGTGTGTCCACAATAATATGTATTTCCTTGGGAACAATAGGACATTAAAACCCTCAAATTCTTTGCTTTTCAACTCGGTGGCTATTGACTTTGGGAAGTCATGTAACCTTTCTATTGTTTTGGTTTCTGTAAAATGGGAATAATAATAATAGAATGACAATCCTATCTAATGGAATGACTGTGAGGATTGATAAATAATATTATATATATATCAAATATATTAAAGTTTTTACAACAGTGCCTTACAAACTGCTATTATGCTATTATTAAGTATCAATCATTTCCAATTATTTTGGAAATATTTTATATTACCAACGTTTCACTCTGTCTGGTTAAACTGATTGATACAAGGATAGTAAAGGTGACTAAGAGAAAAAAGTGTCACAATGTGGATAATCCTAAAGCAGATGGTTTAAAATAATTAGATTTTAGAGTGGGTGGGATCTTCTTTTATTTATTTATTTATTTATATTTTGTCAATATACAATGTAGTTGATTATTATGTCCCATCACCGAAACCTCC
>NW_007728814.1:153122-180043 GCF_000696425.1 Galeopterus variegatus
AGCTGTGTTTTCTTGTATCTCATTCAGTCTCTTTAGGATTAACACTCGAAATTCCCTGTCAATCCTATCTAATGGAATGACTGTGAGGATTGATAAATAATATTATATATATATCAAATATATTAAAGTTTTTACAACAGTGTCTTACAAACTGCTATTATGCTATTATTAAGTATCAATCATTTCCAATTATTTTGGAAATATTTTATATTACCAACGTTTCACTCTGTCTGGTTAAACTGATTGATACAAGGATAGTAAAGGTGACTAAGAGAAAAAAGTGTCACAATGTGGATAATCCTAAAGCAGATGGTTTAAAATAATTAGATTTTAGAGTGGGTGGGATCTTTTAAATTATCTACTCCAGCCCTCTCTTCCTATGCAGGGAACAGAGAAGTTATGGCGAAGTAAAGTGACTTGTGCAAGCTTTTATAGCTAACTAGCTACACTGCCAATTCTAGAGTTCAGTTTTATTCATTGCTTTCTTAATCTCCTCAGTATTTTTGAACATAGCGTTATAATTTCTTACAGTTTTGTCTCTATTTTCAATTGCTATGAATTTTGCTGAATCATAGAGTTGACAACATACAGCTACTTCAGTGTCTTTTTCTATTTGCTCTGAATACCTTTTTCCTGAAACCTTCGTTGCTGTTGTTTCTGCATAGGACAACATGAAATGGCTTTATTTCTATTAAGTTTGAAAAATATTCAGAAGAATATGTGAACCTATCCCTACTTGCATGTTATTCTATAGTTTCTCCCCCAAAGTCTTCCTTATCTTGAGATGAGTCAAAGCCATTGAAAGCAAATTATTATTTAATTTAAAGACCAGGACTCATTTTAAGTATCTAAATTCCAGTTTGGACAGCAAAAGGTTAATAGTGCATAGAAAAAAATTCCAGCAGCCCACAAATCTAAGCATAATTATGTATGAACATGAGGCTTTTATTGCTGTCAAAATTAATCACTTTTCAACTTCCAGCTGTTAAAACCCTTCTGGCAACTCTCCAAGCAATTCCCCTACAGTTACTTTTCCCTCAATTAAATTCTGGTGCAGTTCACAGGCTCCTGTTACATAAGCAGCAACTTAAAAATGAACTTCTTGGGTTTTCTTTCTCTTTCTTTCTTTCTTTTTTCCTTCCTTCCTCCCTACCTCCCTCCTTCCTTCTCTCCGTTTCTTCCTCCCTTCCTCTGTTTCTCTCTCTCTTTCTTTTTCTTTGCTTCAAACTAGAAAATGACAGAATATGAAGTGTGTTTCTGTTATTCTTTCATTTCAACTCTTAAAATCTAGAAAATAAGCAGTGTGGGATTAAAGTATTAGTGTTTATTATACAGCACTTTATGTGTGTGAAGTGATTTGTAGTAATTTTTATTAGCCACTTCTCTCATCTGTTCTCTGAGGTGAATGTGGTCATGTTTGTGCTCTGCAATCCCACCCACTTTTCTTCCCCAGAAACTTTGCAGGAGATGCAGTTTACAAATCTTCAGCGCTGGGTCTAGTGCCTATGTTACCTACCGCTTATTTCTAGGGTGGTATTTAGCCTCACTGCTCCTTTAACTGCATGGACAGGTTTGTTGTGGTGGGAATAATCTCGGGAGGTGAAGCCATCTGAGGTGTATGGAGCTGCATAGCTGCCCAGAAGCTCTTGTGGTGAACTGCAGACTCCCATTCTGGAAGCAGCTGCCGAGAGACTGGTTGAGTTCTGAAGGGCAGAGGCACATGGGAAACCGTGCCATTGTGCTGAGTAGGAATCCTCAGTGCAATACATAAATGGTCGCAGGATATTATCTATTTTGGTTTATGAATGAGAATGAGTCCACATATTTGCATTTGCTTCGCATAGACTGAGTGCTTGTACATGGATATTGGGTAGGATGTGCTGTTTTTCCATTCTCTGTTCCTGGAATTCCAAAAGAATAGTCCTTATATCCTTTCTCAGTGCTCACAGGGAATCTCTCTTACCTCCCTTGTGATATCAGGGCACAAGCTCATCTACACCTGACTTAGTTAACGTGGTTTCTATTCCCTGGTTTGTTTCTCCCAACTCCCTCTGATGTTGCCTGCCCTCTTTGAGTCTGGGGTGGAGAGCACCTTCCCTGGCCACAACTCCCGCAGATCTTTGCACCCTTCTCCTCATCTCATTCACCCTGTCTCATGCTGTTACATAAATGTGTGCTAAAATGCTGTAATAGACAGATGCCTTTAGTTTGCAGCCTGTAATTTCTGCCATCATCCTCTACTTTCATGTAAAATTAACATATTTCCAGATGCTGATTCCTTCCTGAGCCTTTCTACCTTATAGTAGCAGTTGGCATGAGATCTGAAACCAAGCAGGGTGTGTGAAGATGTCTTTGTGGCAGAGATTAAAGAGTACAGAGGTCTTGCATATTAAAAGAAAAAAATGTAAGAATGCAGCAAATACCTTGTAGTGCCTCTCCGTTTTATCATGAATATGCAGTTCTGTGCTACCCTATATTTATGTGGTTGGGAGGAGAGACAGCAGATGCAGGGGAAATCTTCATTCCATTCTCATCATCCAGACTCTAGAGTGGCTTGTCATTGAAAACCTGGGCTTTGAAAGCCTGAGCCAGTCATAACTTAGGATATTGTGCAAGATTTCTTGTCCGAACAGAAGTCTTGCTGGTCAGTGGATTGGAGAGCGACTTGTGTGAATTAACCATAGCACAAGTCCCTGTGGGTGGTTTCTAGGCTGCCTTGGTTAACAATACCCTACTGGTCAAATCAAATCCATGCTCACATCTAGTCCAAGGAAATGGCTCAAAGCCTGAGCACCTTGCAGGAATATGGGACAGATTCACCAAGAAGCCATTAGATTCTCTGTCTTTTTACTACAATTCTCACTGCAGTGAAAAATGTGTGTCAACCTCTCCCTCCTCCTTTGTAAATTAGCTGATTAGTTTCTCATATGACAATTGACTTACTTCAGTTAGGGTAATTTGGAAAAATCTTCCTGAGCCCTGAATCGATGGCTTAGAGTGGACTGAGTCAGGATTAAAAACTGCTCTGACTCTGGCAACCAGAGGCCAAGACTCTTCCATTGGGAAGCTGTAAAGACACCTGAGAGACAGGATGGCTACTGACCAAGGAACTCACTTCACAGCAAAAGAAGTGCGGCAATGGGCTCATGCTCATGGAATTCACTGGTCTTCCCATGTTCCCCATCATCCTGAAGCAGCCAGCCTGATAGAATGGTGGAATGGCCTTTTGAAGTCACAGTTACAGTGGCACCTAGGTGACAGTATCTTGCAGGGCTGGGACAAAGTTCCCCAGAAGGCTTTATATGCTCTAAATCAGCACCCAATATATGGTACTGTTTCTCCCATCACCAGGATTCATGGGTCCAGGAACCAAGGGGTGGAAACAGAAGTGGCACCACTCACCATTACCTCTAGGGACCCATTAGCAAAATTTTTGCTTCCTGTCCCCACAACTTTATGCTCTGTTGGTCTATAGGTCTTGGTTCCTATATTAGTCTGTTTTGTGTTGCTATAACAGAAATATCTCAGACTGGGTAATTTATAAGGAAAAGAGGTTTATTTGGCCTATGATTCTGGGACAGCTGCATTTGGCATGGGCTTCAGGCTGCTTCTACTCATGGTGGAAAGTGGCAGGGAGCCAGTGGGTACAAACAAATCACATGGCAAGAGGAAGCAAGAGAGAGGAAAGAGAGAGAGAGAGCGAGCAGAGGAGCCAGGGTCCTATAAACAATGAGCTCTTGTGGGAACTAATAGAGCAAGAACTCACTCATTAATCCCTCCTGCCCCAGGGAGAGCACTAATCCATCCATGAGTGATCCACCGCCATGACTCAATCAGTTTCCAACACCGCCACATTGGGTATCAAATTTCCAGTTGAGTTTTGGAGGGGACAACAAATCCAAACTCCATCAGTTCCAAAGGGAGGAATGCTTCCATCAGAAGACAGACAAATGATCCCATTGAACTGGAAGTTAAGGCTGCCACCTGGCCACTTTGGGTTCCTCACGCCTCTGAGTCAACAGTCTCAGAAAGGAGTTACAGTGTTGGCTGCGGTGATTGACCCAGACTTCCAAGGGGAAGTTGGACTACTATTTCACATAGGAGGTAAGGAAGATTATGTCTGGAATATAGGAGATCCCTTAGGACGTCTCTTAGTACTACCATGCCCGGTGATTAAGGTCAATGGAAAATTATAACCAAATCCAGGCAAGACTACAAATGGCTCAGACTCTTCAGGGATGAACGTTTGGGTCACTCCACCAGCTTAAAGAACCACGACCAGCTGAGGTGCTCACTGATGGCAAAAGGAATACAGAACGGGTAGTAGATGGTAGTTATAAATACCAGCTTTGATCACGTGACCAGTTAGAGAAATGAAGATTGTAATTGTTCTCCCTATTGTGTTAAGAATATGTCTCTCTCTATATATACTGTACACATTTTAAGCTATTATCTTTGTTTTTGTTCCTCTTGTTCTTTATCACGTACCATGAGATTTAGTGACTTTATACCAACATTTAAATATTGTTAACCTTCCGTTATAGTATTTGTAATTTTAAGTTATGGGATATTGGGAGAGGGGTAAATATCATCTAAGGACGTTACCTTTTCTTCTTGGAAAGGGATTAATGCATTTCTGGTTGTATGCAGGATAGTGTATAATGTTAGGCACAACTATTATGTACTTTACCTTTTCTTCTTGGAAAGGGATTAATGCATTTCTGGTTGTATGCAGGATAGTGTATAATGTTAGGCACAACTATTATGGCATTGTACCATTTGGAAATTAAGTGTGATTTAAGGAGATAGTATGGACACCAAGTTGACAAGGAGTGGACTTGTGAAGGTTAATTCTAGCTGTCAACTTGGTTATATGAAGGAGTGCTGAGAAACCTGGTAAAGCCACCATTTTAAGTGTGTCCATGAGGGTGTTTCCAGCAGAGATTAATATGAGAGTCTGAGTGGACTGGTTGGAAAAGACCTGCCCTCAATGTGGGTGGGAACCATTCAATCCTCTGGGGTTCTGGAGAGAACAAAAGACAGAGGAAAAAGGTGAATCTCTTCCTCTATCCACTGGAGCTGGGATACATTCTTCTCTCCTGTCCGTGGACATCAGAGCTCAAGACTTCAGCTTTTGGGTTCCAGAACTTACACCAAGGACACCATTAGCTTCCCTGGTTTTGAGTCCTTCAGACTTGGACTGAGCCATGCTACCAGCTTCCAGTTTACAGATGGCCTACCGTGGGACTTCTCTTCACAATCATATGAGCTAATTCCCTTAATAAATTCCGCTTATATAATTATAACATATCCTATTGGTTCTCTCTCTCTGGAGAACCCTGACTAATACAGGGTTCATGTTGAGAGGGCCAAGGCTAGGAAGAACTGCTGATGAAGTTTAGTCCTTCTGTTCAGTATTTAGTATATTTTCTATCTGTAGGACATTCCTTAAAAATTGCCACCTGTGTAATTTTTGTTAACTGGCCTATAGAACATATGCAAGAATATTATTATTAAGTGTAAATCTCTTTATGTATTTTGTGTGCTTGTTTCCACAGTTTGGTACTTCATGGGTGGTTTGGCCAGATTTGGTGTTCCCTAGACCTTTAGATTCTATGATTCTAACTCCAAACATCTCACCAAATTCTACCCAGTGTAAATTAAAAACAAATATGTACGCAATCAACAAGTTGGGGAGAAGTTCTGTTTGGAGTTAAAGTCACTTTGCAGTTGGCAAAAAACAGTTACACTAATTTATATTTCTCTTATTCCATCTGCTTTCTGGTTTAAAATGTCCTGGGTAGCCTCAGACTCTGTATATGCAATATTTTCCATTTACAACATTTTCCCTGCATAATCCATTTAATTTTTCTGAGAGCTTTTGAAAAACAATATTGGTTAGTTTTAAATTTCCAGAGCCCAGTTTTGTGTGATATGATTCTTGATCTTATAAAAGGATGATAAAGCCTAAAGAGATAATCTAGGGAAACTTCTAGAGATAAAATGTTTGTGCCATGTACTCAGTATAAATTCTGTCAGCAAATGGATATCTTGGAGCAGCTAGCCTTTGTAGAGGCAGAACTCACATATTCTTCTGAGGCCTACAGCTTTCTACCACTGCCTCCTGGTTATGCTTAAATATGTGCTGCCTTCGTGCCTTCATGGAACTGCTAAATATTTTTTGGAGCCATGGAGGCATGAGTACTTATAATATTTTCTTCGCTACTCAATTATGAAAGGGGGGGAGAAGAAGGGTAGAAATGAGTGAAAATGTTGAAGATTACAGAAAGACACCATGCAAGTTGCAGAAGTCTCTCTGATTCTGGGGTGGGGAAAGGGGTGGGAGGTGAGAGCTACATACCAGGATCTGGCATTTCTCTTAATAGTCTGTTCATTTGCTGGCAGTAACACTCGCCCACTTCTGTTTACAATACTGGGAGGGAAGGTAGGGATGAAAATAGAGACTCATCAGTTCCAGCCATATTGCCTGAGTTTTCAAGTGATAAATAGGAATGTTTTGAAAGCAAATTGGCAGGTTCTTTTCACAGCAATAGGCATTGTTTAGAAGACAAACAATGTGAAGCTGTTTTCTTAGTCTAGAAACATTAGCAACGATTTTCTTTTTTGCCTCTTTGAGCATATAATACCATTAATTGTTTAGTTTTTATCCAACAAAACTGTCTTCAGTTGGATTATAACAACACCTTACATTTCTACTTTCCACATAATTTTCACAGACATTATTTCATTTAGTACCCTTGTGAGCAAGACTTAATTGCAGCCAAAATAGAAGTTATCATTATTTTATTAATGTGGGCATGGAATGAAGAGAAAAGTAACTTGTCCAGGGTCACAAAGCAAGTTGGTTGAAAAGTTGGGGGCTAGAACTGAAGTCTTCTGAGTCCTAGAACAGCGTTCAATCTGCTAGGAAGGCAGTGTTTCATGGTGCTTATTACCTCTTGGTGTCACGAAGATGCTACCATCTGTGGTCTACTGTGATTTCCTCAGTTTACACTCACATGTAGGTTGTTCTTCAGGTTGTGGCTGCAGACAGCACCTGTCATGACAGGTTATTCCTACCTCGCCTGCTGGATTTTCTGGAGAACCCACAGCCTTTGCTAAAATGGAGCCCACATATATCCTATTTCCAGAGCCTCATCAGTCTGCCAGCAGCACTCAGGTCCCAGAGGTACCCAGCAACTCTGAGTTGCTTGAAGCTCTGCTTCCCGGCATGCACCTGCCCTGGCTGATGCTCTGTACAAAAGCTGCCTGGTTTCTACTGTCCTCTCCTCCTTGTCAGCTCAGCCCCAGGAAGGTATTCAGGAACAGACATTGCTCCTCAGATGGTAGCTTGGCTTCATTCTAAGAGCTTTTGATGTTGCTGTCTTATTGGTTGACATTCTGAAAGCTTCAGAGATGAGGCTGGTTTAACTGGTCAAGGATCACTGTGGATTATTTATTATTATTTAAAACTATTATTAGTTTTGCTGACCTTTACAAACAGAGCCCTTTCTCTGCTTTTGAGGAGCTTGATGCTACATCGATGCTACAACCACGCAGAGGAAGTGCTGGCTTTCTTGAAGGTGCAAACAGTTGAAGCTATCCTCATTTAGTTTTTAGATAATCTGCACATTTGGTTCTTCCCTCCTGCCTAATTGCTGAGCTTAATAAGAATGCCCTAGAATATACACTCTTTCCGTGCAATTTAAGTCAATCGCTCATTAATTGACACACAAACCTCTCTAGAAAGAGCTCATTCTCTTGACTTTTGGGAATGTGACCCAGTTCTCTGCTCAGGTAGAGGATCACCTTTGTCCCCTCTCTGTGTTTCCCAAGCTGCAGGCAAAATGTCTAACCAGGCATGACTTGTCTTTAGCTCCGTTCAGTCTCTGTTTCAGAGGCTTCTACTCTACTTCTAGATCCCTCCCTTTCCCCTTGCTATGATTTGAATGTTTGTGTCCTTGCAAAATTCATGTTGAAACTTAATCCCTAATGCAATAGTATTGAGAGGTGGGGCCTTTAGGAGGTGATCAGGTCGTGAGGGCTCTGCCATCAGGAACAGCATTAGTGGCCTCATAAAAGGGCTCGAGGGAGTCTGCCCTTCCACATGTGAGGACACAGTGTTTGCCCTGCTAGCCATGTGAGGACGCAGCAAGAAGGCCCTGAAAAGACACCAAACGCCGGAGCCTTATCTTGGACTTAACAGCCTCCAGAACTGTGAGAAATAAATTTCTGTTCTTTATAAATTACCCAGTCTAAAGTATTTTGTTATAGCAACAGGAATAGACCAAGACATCCTTCATAGGCCTTCTAGCTGCTCAAAATTCTTTGCTGTTCAGCCCCAGCTGGGTCTGCCCTTGATAGCATCTCTGGGTCATTAATTGGCTTATTTTCCCTTTGAAATTCACCTGATTTTTCTTGACAGCCCTGTCCAAGTTGTTTAAGATAAACAACATCTTCCCTTTAAAAAAAATAGCCATTGTGTTCACTCTCAACACTCCCATGCCACAAGCACTACCTCCTACTATGTACTGAGCACCTGCTCTTCACCAAGCATCAATGGACACATGAAAAGATAAAAACAATCTCTGCCCAGGGAGAGTCTATGGTCTGATTGCAGGATAACTAATACTGTGATCTGATTATTGATAACTAGTCAATTCCTACCTTACTTCTAGAATAAAAAACTTATGCATTCCCATGGGGAAGTTGTTGGAACATGATGCCTTAGCCCAGTGGTACTTCTGATAGCCCAATGAGGAGACATTTGGAAGAGGCAGGATCCCTTAAAGTCATATCACTTCAGTGGGTGTCTACGAAAGCATATCTGTTACCTCTTCCCTCTCACCTTTTCTAACTGATGGCCCTGTGATCATCCACAGATGATAAAACCATACGGGATCAGCTTGGGGGTGGGCTTGTCTGTTGCTGGGGAGATTCTGTGTGTGGTGCTATAGCTTAATCTAAATTATTTATGTTGAGCCCAAAGCACAGTGGAAGTGACGTACAAGTGTGTCAGACAAGAGCTTCTGCCAAGCAGAGGCAGGATGCAACGAGACACACAAAGGCAGAAATCTTCCTGTTTCTGTAACATTTCCAGCTGGAAAACAAATCAGAGCCACACATTCCAGCTATACTTGGGAAGCACTAAAATATCCGAATTGTAATCATCTAGGTATGCTAACTGGAGCTGAAAATAATTCTGTGTTTGCCACTGCCATTTGCCTTGTAGGCTTCCAATTAACTGTGCTCACTTCTCTCATTTCTCCAAGGGCCAATTATTGGGGAAAGTTAGTATTTCTCCTTCTCTCCTCTCTCAGGCATTCAAAGAAAGGTTATTACACATCAGAATGTCTGACCATTACAATAAGCCATTAAGCCATTCAGACGTAGGTGCTGGAAGAGGTTAGCCCTTAGACCATGAATTAAATACTGAAGGTTTACAAGTGTAGAAGTTTTGTTTGTGACTAAGCTGGAAGAGACCCAACAGTAGGATGATCATACACTCCAGTTTAACCAGGATGCCTCTTGTCTCTGTGTAAGTATTAACATTGCCTCTTTTCTCTCAAAAGTACTGTTTGGACCAAAAATTATATAGTCACTTTGCCTTACAGATTATATTCAGTCCGTCTTTCAGTTTGGTTCAAAGTTAATGTAGAATTTAACCTTCTGCTTTCTCCTCCTTCCAAATAAATGGTCATCTGCTTGCTGGTTAACATTAGCAGGGATGTGGGCTCACCACTTCATAAGGAACCTCTAACTGGTGACTTCTAGCTTTTGCATTGAAATCTTCTTTCTTCTAGCTCCATCCTTTGATTCTAGTTCTTTCCTCTAGAACAGTACAGAGCAAGTTTCCTCTCTTCTCCACGAATTTTTTCCCTTTTTCTTATGTTTGTGGTGTATTTTACATACTCATATTTACTTTGATTACTTTTTTCTACATTTGAAAATTCTAGTTCTTTCCTCTAGAACAGTACAGAGCAAGTTTCCTCTCTTCTCCACGAATTTTTTTCCCTTTTTCTTATGTTTGTGGTGTATTTTACATACTCATATTTACTTTGATTACTTTTTTCTACATTTGAAATTCCAAGGAGCCTGATCTGATTTTGGATTGCTACATCTTGAAGACATAAGCAAGAACCTTGCTAAGTTCTATCATTAAATTCCTAGGTGGAAACCATGCACATTTGTTTGGGGATTGTAGATAAAGGATAATGCAGGAGTTACCAACAAAGTAACAAAGCTAGCATCCTTCAGTGAAAATTTCTTTATAATGTTTATTATTTTATAAATGCAGGTAAATGATGATATCTTTAGAACTTCACAGGCAGGAAATGAGCATAACATGAAGAAATGAAGCTTGTTTTAAAGACGATTCCAGGCTAATGGCAGAAGCAGGCTTCACATGCCTTGTTTTTTTAAAAAAATATTTTTATAGGTGTAAAAATAATGCGGGATGATTGTTGAAGATTTACAACATCTCAAAAAAAAAAAAAATAAAGAAAAGATCTACTTGTAATCCCACCATCAGAGATAATATTTTTGTTAATGTTTTTGGTGTACATTCCCTTATTCTTTTTTCTATGTGCATATACTTGATAAACACATATTTTAACAAAATGAAGGTCATATTGACATAGTTTTCTCTACTTTTATATTAATATTATATAATAATAATTCTCCTACATCATTTAAAACTTGGTTTGTTTTAATAGTTGCAATATACTCAATAATATATATTTTGTACTTTTCCAAAGTCTTCTATTGTTAGAGGCTGAGTTGTTTTTAACTACTCCAGTAATGCTGCAGGCCATGTCCATAAATCCCTGTCAACCTCATTGATTATTTCCTTAGGAGAAACTCCTAGAAATGGAGATTCTGGTTAAGGAATTGTATTAGTTTACTTGGGCTACCATAATAAAATACCATAGATTGGGTGGCACCATGCACATTTGTTTGGGGATTGTAGATAAAGGATAATGCAGGAGTTACCAACAAAGTAACAAAGCTAGCATCCTTCAGTGAAAATTTCTTTATAATGTTTATTATTTTATAAATGCAGGTAAATGATATCTTTAGAACTTCACAGGCAGGAAATGAGCATAACATGAAGAAATGAAGCTTGTTTTAAAGACGATTCCAGGCTAATGGCAGAAGCAGGCTTCACATGCCTTGTTTTTTTAAAAAAATATTTTTATAGGTGTAAAAATAATGCGGGATGATTGTTGAAGATTTACAACATCTCAAAAAAAAAAAAAATAAAGAAAAGATCTACTTGTAATCCCACCATCAGAGATAATATTTTTGTTAATGTTTTTGGTGTACATTCCCTTATTCTTTTTTCTATGTGCATATACTTGATAAACACATATTTTAACAAAATGAAGGTCATATTGACATAGTTTTCTCTACTTTTATATTAATATTATATAATAATAATTCTCCTACATCATTTAAAACTTGGTTTGTTTTAATAGTTGCAATATACTCAATAATATATATTTTGTACTTTTCCAAAGTCTTCTATTGTTAGAGGCTGAGTTGTTTTTAACTACTCCAGTAATGCTGCAGGCCATGTCCATAAATCCCTGTCAACCTCATTGATTATTTCCTTAGGAGAAACTCCTAGAAATGGAGATTCTGGTTAAGGAATTGTATTAGTTTACTTGGGCTACCATAATAAAATACCATAGATTGGGTGGCATAAACAACAGAAATTTATTTTCTCATAGTTCTGGAGTTTAGAAATCCCAGATTGAGGCACCAGCCCATTTGGTTTCTGGTGAAGGCCCCCATCCTGGCTGGCAGACAGCCACCTTCTCGCTGTGTCTTCACATGGCAAAGCTTGTTTTAAAGACGATTCCAGGCTAATGGCAGAAGCAGGCTTCACATGCCTTGTTTTTTTAAAAAAATATTTTTATAGGTGTAAAAATAATGCGGGATGATTGTTGAAGATTTACAACATCTCAAAAAAAAAAAAAATAAAGAAAAGATCTACTTGTAATCCCACCATCAGAGATAATATTCTTGTTAATGTTTTTGGTGTACATTCCCTTATTCTTTTTTCTATGTGCATATACTTGATAAACACATATTTTAACAAAATGAAGGTCATATTGACATAGTTTTCTCTACTTTTATATTAATATTATATAATAATAATTCTCCTACATCATTTAAAACTTGGTTTGTTTTAATAGTTGCAATATACTCAATAATATATATTTTGTACTTTTCCAAAGTCTTCTATTGTTAGAGGCTGAGTTGTTTTTAACTACTCCAGTAATGCTGCAGGCCATGTCCATAAATCCCTGTCAACCTCATTGATTATTTCTTTAGGAGAAACTCCTAGAAATGGAGATTCTGGTTAAGGAATTGTATTAGTTTACTTGGGCTACCATAATAAAATACCGTAGATTGGGTGGTATAAACAACAGAAATTTATTTTCTCATAGTTCTGGAGTTTAGAAATCCCAGATTGAGGCACCAGCCCATTTGGTTTCTGGTGAAGGCCCCCATCCTGGCTGGCAGACAGCCACCTTCTCCCTGTGTCTTCACATGGCAGAGAGAGAGTTCTGGTGTCTCTTTCTCTTCTTATGAACACAACAGCCCTAATGGTTATGGCCCCACTGTTATGAGCTCATTTAACCTTTTCATAGGCCCTTTCTCCAAATACAGTCATATTGGGTTTGGGGCTTTAACATGTGAAATTTGGGGGGACATAAACATTCAGTTCATAACAAGAATAGACCTCTTTTAATCTTCTTAATCTATAACTATCAACTGGAAGGTTGAACCAATTTAGAGTCCCACCAACCAAGTGAGAGAGCTCCCTTCAGCACATTTTTCTCAATGCACACAATATCATGAAAGAAAGAAAAAACCTTAGCTAATTTGTTGTTGGAAAAGTTGTAACTCATTTTTTTTAAGTTGGATTTCTTTGACTCTTATCGAGGTGAACATTTTTCATATGCTTATATGCTATTTGTAGTTTTATTTCATGAATAAAGTCTTCATGCTTTCTGTACATTTTTTTAACTTCTGCTTATGAAAATTTGTATGCGCTATATACAGAGTAATCATAAATGACAACTGATGTTACTTAGCATTTCCTATGTACCAGTATTGAAGCCAAGCATATAACATATAGATACTCCTTTACTATTCATAAAAACTCTCTGCATATTGTTTTAAAACCTTGTTTTAGAGATAAAAATCTTGAGACAGAGAAATTAAGTAGATTTCTCATATGAGAAGTTTACAGCTTCTGCTTCCAAACGATCACTGTGGTCATCGCGTTGGTCCTACTGTGTTTGAGCTCTGTCTTTGGTAATGTGTATTATTTGTAGATTGAATTTCCTTTTTTTGTCCTCTATGTGTATCATCTTCCCATCTATCTTGAAAAACTAACACACTTTTTGCACCCCTGCCTTTTCCCCCTGTCTGCTGGGAGAGCTTTTCAAGTTCATCCCACACATAACTGACTTGATTTTCAAGTCTATTGTACTGCTCTCGGTGCTGACTTTCTTTCTCATGTTGTAATTTCAGCCTCCTTATCTCACCCAGCTCCCTTTTCAGCTGGGTTTACAGTCTTTGCGTTCCGTGTTGTTGTCTTTTCATCTCATCATGTTCTTCCAGTTCAGCCCTTTGGCTTTCTGCTCCTGTTTCAGAGAGGCCATATATTCTTAGATCCTACTGAAGATATAAAACCATTTCATAATATTTTCTCTTTTTTGATAGTACATCATTTTCAAAGGTGTGTTCGTCTTCTTGATCTTCAGGATATCGTTCCCTTTCTCCTGAGCTTTGGTACTTTTTTCAGAAGCCCTCTATTTAGTTTATTGTTTACTAATCCTTAGATTAGATGGGTTCCCTCTGGACTCAGTGTTTGCCAACAGACAGATTTTGCAAGTCTGCTGTACAGAAATGAGATCTTTTCACCCGCTGCTTGATTCTCTGACACTCTGAACTGAGGGAGTTGAGGGAAATTTACAATCGCAGCAGGCACTGCTGTTAGGGCTCTTATAGTCTCTTTTCTTGCTTATATGAGGACACTTCAAAAAGTATGTGGAAAATAGAACTGGAAGATAATACGGATCTTCCCCTGAACTTTTGGAGTATCCTCGAATAGCTTCAGTGTGAGGACCACACCCCCTAGGATGCAAAGTATCGTGCTAGACTCCTTCAACCTCCTGCTCGTTGCTCTCAGCCCACGGAAGCATAGAAAATGTGGGCGACATGAAGTTAGTGGAGAGGAGACGTGGGGACAGGCGGTCGCTGCTTTACTCTGGTGACTCAGAAAGAAATACACAATAGTTATCTGTTTGGCACTGACCTGTGCCTTTGAGAAAGGGCAGACAGTGGGGAGGACCAGGGGCCACCTTCCTCCCTTCGTCATGCGTGGGCTTCTCTGCTTCAGGAGAGCAACCGTGACTTGGACACTCTCTATTGCTATGACCACCTTCAGCCATCTCAGAGTCCGTGGAAATTCTTTCCACATTTTGGCAATTCCATTTTTGTTTTTGTGCTAATTCTGGGAGTTTCATTCTTTATAATGTGCAGTCATATGTACGGTTAGTGGGAAATTGGGAGAGGCTGAGTCAGGGACTGCTGGTCAGGTATCGTTTTAAAGAGTTCTCTTCAGAAGGGAAGTCAGGGGTCCTGCCTGGCCACCAGACGCTGGCTCCATTTACATAATCTTCCTAGGCTGTGGCTGTGTAATTCAATTATTTGATTGACTTTATATTGTGCGATGCTGGAAGAGGTGAAGAAACAACAGGTTTTGGACAGGACCACAAGACCCCTCATCGGTGAGGGGGGCTGGCAGTCTTTTGCAGCTTCTGTAATAGCAGTTAAGGGAGAAGGGTTAGGAATGCTTTGGGGTCAAAAAGCAGGGTTATCATACCCCATACCTCATAACGATGTCAGAGTGTCACGTGATATTCTGAGGGGACAGTAGTTAATGCTAGTCGTGTGCTTACCTTCTGGGTCAGAAGCTGACCCAGCGCCAGCACTGGATGACTGTTAGCTATTATTCTCTAAGCCTATTCCTCCCTTTGCACCTGATTCAACCTCGCCATAGTAATTTTCAACTTTATGGTATCTGAATCCAGAATTACTGATACGTGGCATTAGAAAGCTTCTTTCCCTTTTAGTAACTCATTACTTTCCTGTGTATGCTGTGCTCATGCCAGCGTTAGTGGGTTGCCCAGGAATATTTGCATCTTAAATTTGTGAAAGGAAAGTGAATAGCAGGGTGAAAGAGACTGGGGCTGTCCTGGATGAGGTGTTTTGCCTGCCCATGGTCCCCTTCTGAACAAAGCCATAGGGGATTCCTTGTGCATGGGTTGCCAAGCTTTGCACAAGGTCCTTGTTCTACCCAGGCCTGAGCAGTTTGGACCAGAGGATGGTGCCTGACTCAAAGGTGGCCAGCGAGAGGCTGCAGTGAGATTTCTATTCAATAAGAAAGCTTCATACAGGGTAGGAATTAACTGAACTTATCA
Organism: Galeopterus variegatus; assembly: GCF_000696425.1. Taxonomy (NCBI): domain Eukaryota; kingdom Metazoa; phylum Chordata; class Mammalia; order Dermoptera; family Cynocephalidae; genus Galeopterus; species Galeopterus variegatus. The sequence continues at coordinate 168,626 of NW_007728814.1, forward strand.
GTCCCTCTGTGTTAGTGTCACTGTGTGAATGGCAAATTCTAGAGTGCTACAAAAGCCAAGAGGCACATACAGAGGGGACATGTCAGCAGATGCTCTGAGGAACAGAGGCTGTGAGAAGGCAGAGGCCTGAGGTAGACGGAGGGCTTGTTGCAGAAGCTATAGCTCTGAACAGAGTTGAAAAGCCAAGAGGCACATACAGAGGGGACATGTCAGCAGATGCTCTGAGGAACAGAGGCTGTAAGAAGGCAGAGGCCTGAGGTAGACGGAGGGCTTGTTGCAGAAGCTATAGCTCTGAACAGAGTTGTTAAGTTACCATAGTGGGAGCCACAGCCCATGCTGTTGAGGGACAAGAAGACCAGATGCTGGAGCTGCTGCTTTGCTCAAAGTGTTGCCGTAGCTACCCTGTATCCAGGGGCATGTCCCAATTCTCCTCTGGCTGGGCTACCATCTTCCTTACTCCTCCTGTGTCCCTGTGTTAATCCACCATTCTGGGGTGATGTGCAAAGGTCTCCAATCCTGATAACTGGAGCCTGACTCACAAAGGAATTTAAATAATCTAGGCAACCAGTGTGTTGTTCTCCTAATTAGAGTAGGAGAGGAAGGCTGATGTGCAGGTCCCTGTTGTGATCTCCCACACCAGCTGCTCCTTGTGGAATGGCCACTCTCACAGTGGAAGAGACCTACCCCGTGAGGGCCAGCTGTGACTCTGTTCTGTGCAGGCACGGTGGCTCCTCAGCCGGCCACTACAGCCCCTGGCCCCCCGCATACTGGCGAGAGAGTTCTCTTCAGAAGGGAAGTCAGGGGTCCTGCCTGGCCACCAGACGCTGGCTCCATTTACATAATCTTCCTAGGCTGTGGCTGTGTAATTCAATTATTTGATTGACTTTATATTGTGCGATGCTGGAAGAGGTGAAGAAACAACAGGTTTTGGCTTCACCCTCTGGCCTGTTCTGTTCTGTCTTGTTGGCTTTAAGGATTTCATGAATCTTTGTGTTGCTGCCAGCGGTCTCCCCGGGTGTTGTTTTCAAGCAGCACCCTGCTTTCCACGTGTACATCTCCAAGGGACCCAAAGGAAGCAGGATAGGGACCTAATCCTTCAGTTGTTGGCATGTGGGTGGGGTGTGTGGACTGTGGAGGTTTGTGTGAAATCCCTTCCATGGCCCCACATGTTGCAGAATTTCCCAAACGTTTAATGCTCAAGCTCTGTCTTTGTCATTCTTTTTCTCCAGGAGATGTGGCTGTATTAGTTTGATTGGAATGATCTCGTTATGTCTGGCAGCTCCAACACAAATTAACACAACTTTAAAAACCAGTTTCCCTGACATCTCAGCACAGCAGATTTCCTAGTTAAGCCACATTTCAACTTCATTTCCAGGCATGTGTCTTCTTTATTAACTCGAAGGTTCTGCCATTTCTTACAGAGCCTTCATCCCTCAGTTATTTATTGTTGACACCTTTTGTTTTCCCTTTTCTTTCAGCTTTAACCAAACTCAAATAAAAATTCCCCTCTTTATAAATGCACAAGTTCCCCACATGTGACTGACTGGCCCTTGCCATGGTGGGAACAGAATGGGGGCCTTCCTTTGGGTCCCAGGAGGGGAAGCACAGCCAGTGACTTTGTCCCCTTGTCCACTGGCTGAATAAGCCTGCCTTGGGTGGGTGGGATTCAGGTTGTGGGGGCTGGTTTGTGCCTGACATCTGGAGTTAAAATCTAAACACATTTTCCCCTTAGAAACAATATCATTCAAGAAGGGCAGAAAGCTCACTTTACCCCTCCTAGAGCTAGCTAAGCACGATAGTACATTAGTGATTTTTAACTCTACATTCAAGTCACTTGGGTGTGATTTTTAACTCTGCCTCCACCAGAGATTCTGATTAAAGTAGCTTGAACAGGGAGGGGGCCAGGAATAGGTACTTTAAAAAAACTTTCCCTGGAAATTCTAACGTGCAGAAGGGTTGAGCGCCCTGAAATTTTGTAGTGGGGTCAGCACTAGGGTGAGTCCAGAGAGGTGCCTCCGTGCAACTCAGGGTCCTGCAAGTTGCATGAGGACCATAGTTAACACGAGACAATATTTTGGATGGAGATGGGTTTTTAGTTTTAAACTTACATATCGTAAAAAAAAAAAAAAAAGTTCTAGGGCATAGCCCATTTGTAATTTTGGGATTTCTCCCTTCCTCTCTTCCTGCTTCTCTTAATGTCATATCTTTTTTTTAATGTCTCTCATTCCAAGCTCTTCCTTGTTTTTTCTCCCCCCTGATTTCCAGCACTTTCTTCTTCTCCCCCGGCAGCCTGTTCCTTTCCCTCCTCCCTTTCTCCCTTTCCTCTGAGGGCAGGCTCTTCTCTTTCTCTCTGTGTACTTTGGCCATTTCTGTTTGCCACGTTCCCTTCCCGTGATTGCAGACCTGCTCCCTTGCTTTGGATCTCTCCCTGTTTTTCTCTCCCTCCTCCTGCTCCTTCCACCCCCACACCCCGCATCGCCCAGAGTCGGCCAGGTGGCTCCAGTTGTAGACGATCCTCCCGAGCTTCTCTTGGTTACCGCGGTGCTGGCTGCATCCTGTCCTCCAGCTGCCCCCCCACACCCCGCATCGCCCAGAGTCGGCCAGGTGGCTCCAGTTGTAGACGATCCTCCCGAACTTCTCTTGGTTACCGCGGTGCTGGCTGCGTCCTGTCCTCCAGCTGCTGTTCATGAACCACTGCCTGGCCCTAGTTGACACCAGATGGATTTTCTAGGCAGCGAGGGCGGGAGAGGGGGTGGTTCAGAAGGAGGAAATAAAAATTGGCGAGGATAGAAAGATTAAACTGTCACTCACTCTTCTTTCCCCTGAAGCTACTTTGAGGAGTAAAGATAAATGACTATAAAAGTTTTAAAACCTTGATTCATGGCTGAATCAAGGCAGGTTCCCATCCTGCCTTCCCATCCCTGGCAGCAAAGCGGCCCAGACTAATCTTTCCACTGTTTTTGCCCTCTGGGTTTTCTTGAAAGATAAACAGTCCTATCATCTTTTCCCTCAGTCCCCTCTGGCACTATTGGCTCGTCTGCCGTTCAGAATAAGCCGCTTTGCATCACAAGCGGGCCAGCCCTTCAGAGCTGGGCCAGCATCCCCTTTTCTTGGGTGGGAAAGATCAGAGTAAGGAAAAAAGCCCAGAGCCCAGACACATCAAGCTGGAACCGATGAAAGGTTTCCTTCCTGCCAGGATTTGTCCATACAGGCAAAAAATGCAACATCCTTGGGAATTTGTCACCGAGTGGTCTGTGAGAGTCTCGTGGGAGATGAATGAGGTGCCTGTCCAGGGCTCTGCTCTTTCATCCACAGCTGGTTGCTGTCACTCTGGAGCCTTGGCTGTCTTCATGTGCTCAGTTCCCACCAGCATCCCAGGAGCCTAGGGTGGCTGGACATGCCATGGGGGAGGTCCGGCTCACACCAGGAGCAACCTGGGTGCGTCTGCATGTGTGGGCCTGGTCTCTGGGACCCACCCCTTAGATCATCCCGTTTGAGGTTGGCATTAGCAGGTGTCTGCAAAGAGGCTGAGATTGCCACAGCATACCTGTGAGTGTGAGGGCAGAGGATGTGGGGCCGGGTTGGCATTCACTGTACCAATCTCCCTCTGTAGGGGTGCCGAGGAGAAAATGAGTTGACAACCTCCTGGGCATTGAGTGGGGTGGCCAAGAAGGGGTAGCCATATTTTGGCTGAAGGGTGCATAGTCCTGTAAGCATGGGAAGAGAATACAGAAGCAATGTTAGGGGCAATTCTGAGAGACCTGCCATTAAACCATAAACAAAGACCATCATGCCACTATTACTCAAAGTCTGATTTCATAACACTAACAATTCAGAACGTACAGCTTCCAAATGGCACCATTACTTCATTCAACTCCCCACCAAGGTGGGCAAGCAGATATTCTTAATATCTCCAATTTCCAGATGAAGAAACTTCAATTTCCAGAGGAAGTCCAGAAAATTCACTGATGTCTGTAGATCTTATAATGAGTAAGTTACCAAATCAGAACTTAAGCTTAAGGACTCCAATTCCAAATTAGTCTTGTTTTCTTAATGCCTTTCTGTGTGCTGAGGTTTTAGACTAAAGTTCCTCAGCTCTTTCCTGGCCAGAGACCAGAGGAGGGTTGAGTCTGCCAATGGCAGCAGGCCTAGTGGTTCCAGCAGTGCCAGTGGAGGCCAGAAAGATTGGTAAGCCAGCAGGTGACAGTGCTTCATTACACCTCACATCTCCAGAGAGGAACTGAGGGCACTCTGGGCTGGGGCATTAGCTGCTGCTAACCCAGAAACAGCGCTGTTATAATGTAAGGGCAATGGCCTCCTCATGGTAGAGCCTCGGGACATCACCACACTTGTTGAGTTTGAGAAAATAGCCAAGTTTATGAACATTAGAACAGGATTCACCGAGTGTGAAAGTGCATCCAGAGGACATTATTTTCCAAGGTCTTCATGGAGTTTCCCTGGCAGGGCCTGGTGTCTCCTCCCTATGTCACTACAGACACATTTCCCTAAGTTTATTCTCATCACACATAGAGCCTGCATTTAAAATTGCCCATATGTGCAGTAACAAGTCCCTATATATCAATAATAACTCTAAATGTAAATGGATTAAATGCCCCAACTAAAAGACACAGAGTGGTTCGATGGATTATAAAACAAGAACCAACAATATGCTGCTTATAAGAAACTCACTTCACCTATAAAGACACACAGTGTCTGAAAGTAAAGGGATGGAAAAAAACATTACATGCAAATGGAAACCAGAAAGAACAGGAGTAGCTACAATTAGATCAAATAGACATCAAGCCAAGAAAAGTAAAAAAAGATGAGGAAGGTTATTATATAATGATAAAGGGATCAATTCAACAGGAGGATATAAAAATTCTAAATATCTACACACCCATCTTTGGAGCACCCAGTTGTATAAAGCAATTACTATTAGACCCAGTGGGAGAAATAGTCTCCAACATGATAATAGTTGGGNAGGGTTGAGTCTGCCAATGGCAGCAGGCCTAGTGGTTCCAGCAGTGCCAGTGGAGGCCAGAGAGATTGGTAAGCCAGCAGGTGACAGTGCTTCCTTACACCTCACATCTCCAAAGAGGAACTGAGGGCACTCTGGGCTGGGGCATTAGCTGCTGCTAACCCAGAAACAGCGCTGTTATAATGTAAGGGCAATGGCCTCCTCATGGTAGAGCCTTGGGACATCACCACACTTGTTGAGTTTGAGAAAATAGCCAAGTTTATGAACATTAGAACAGGATTCACTGAGTGTGAAAGTGCATCCAGAGGACATTATTTTCCAAGGTCTTCATGGAGTTTCCCCGGCAGGGCCTGGTTTCTCCTCCCTATGTCACTACAGACACATTTCCCTAAGTTTATTCTCATTGCACATAGAGCCTGCATTTAAAATTGCCCATATGTGCAGTAACAAGTCCCTATATATCAATAATAACTCTAAATGTAAATAGATTAAATGCCCCAACTAAAAGACACAGAGTGGTTCGATGGATTATAAAATAAGAACCAACAATATGCTGCTTACAAGAAACTCACTTCACCTATAAAGACACACAGTGTCTGAAAGTAAAGGGATGGAAAAAAATATTACATGCAAATGGAAACCAGAAAGAACAGGAGTAGCTACAATTAGATCAAATAGACATCAAGCCAAGAAAAGTAAAAAAAGATGAGGAAGGTTATTATATAATGATAAAGGGATCAATTCAACAGGAGGATATAAAAATTCTAAATATCTACACACCCATCTTTGGAGCACCCAGTTGTATAAAGCAATTACTATTAGACCCAGTGGGAGAAATAGTCTCCAACATGATAATAGTTGGGAACATTAACACCCCACTTTCAGGAAAGGACGAATCATCCAGTCAGAAAACGAACCAGGAAACATCAGAATTGATCTCTACTTCAGGCTGATTGGACCTAACTGACATACGTAGAACATTTCATCCAGCAGCTACAGAATACACAGTTTGCCCAGCACCACATGGAACATTCTCTAGAATAGACCATATGTTAGGTCACAAAACAAACCTCAACAAATTAAAAAAAATTGAAATTATATCAACTATTTTGCCCAACCACAATGGAATAAAACTAGAAATCAATAATAAAAGGGACACTAAAAACCATAAAAATACATGGAAATTAAACAACAAGCTCCTAAACAATGAATGGGTCAAAGAAGAAATAAAAAAAGGAAATTAAAACATTCCTGGAGACAAATGAAAATGAAAACACAACATATCAGAACCTATGGGATATGGCAAAAGCAGTTCTAAGTGGAAAGTTAATAGCAATAAATGCCTACATTAAAAAAGAAGAAAGACTCCAAACAAACAACCCAACACTACACCTCAAGGAGCTGGAAAAACAAGAACAAACCAAACCCCAAATCAGTAGAAGGAGAGAAATAATAAGGAACAGAGCTGAAATAAGTTAATTAGAAATTTAAAAGACAATACAAAATGTTGTTGAAACGAGGAATTGATTTTTCAAAAAGAAACAAAATTGATAAAACTTTAGCTAGAGTAATGAAGAAAAAAAGAGAGAAGACTCAAATAAAACCAGAAATTAAAACGGAGATATTACCCCTGATATTACAGAAATACAAAGGATCATAAGAGACTACTGTGAATAACTGTGTGCAAACAAACTGGAAAACCTATAAAAAATGCACAAATTCCTGGACACATACAACTTACCAGGTCTGAATCAGAAAGAACTAGAAAACCTAAACAGACCAATAACAAGTAATGAGATTGAAGCAGTAATAAAAAGTCTCCCAACAAAGAACCAAATGGTTTCACTGACAGATACTACCAAACATTTAATAAAGAACTAATACCAATTCTTCTCAAAGTCTTCCAAAAAACCAAAGAGGAGGGAATACTTTCAAACTCATTCTACAAGACCAACATTAACCTCATACCAAAACCAGAAAAAGAATAACAAGAAAAGAAAATGACAGACGAATACCCTTAATGAACACAGATGTGAAGATCCTCAATAAAATACTAGCAAACAGAATCCAACAACACATTAAAAAGATCATTCACCATGATCAAGTAGGATTTATCCCAGAGATGCAAGGATGTTCAACATATGCAAATCAATAAATGTAATACATTGCATCAACAGAATGAAGGGTAAAAAAACCATATGATCATTTCAATAGATGCAGAAAAAACATTTGATAAAATCCAACACCCCTTCATGATAAAAACACTCAACAAATTAGATATGGAAGGAATGTACCTCAACACAATAAAGGCCACATGCAACAAGTCACAACCAATATCATACTGAATGGACAAAAATTGGAGGCTTTTCCTCTAAGATCTGGAATAAGACAAGGATGCCCACTTACCCCACCCTTATTCAACATAGTACAAGAAGTGCTACCCAATGCAATAAGGCAAGAGAAAGTAATAAAAGGCATCCAGACTGAAAAGGAGGGAGTCAAACTTATCCCTGTTTGCAGATGACATGATCATACACATAGAAAACCCTAAAGACTCCATCAAAAATTTACTAGAACTAATAAATGAATTTGGTATTGTGAAAGGATACAAAATCAACACACAAAAAATCAATGCCTTCCTATATGCCAATAATGAAATAGCTGGAGAAGAAATTATGAAAGTAATCCCATCCACAATAGCTACCAAAGAAATGAAATACCTAGGAGTAAATTTAAACAAGGAGGTGAACAGCTCTGCAATGAACACTATAAAACATTGGTGAAAAAAATTGAACAGGACACAAATAAATGGAAAGATATCCCTTGTTCTTGGGTTGGAAGAATTAACATCATCAAAATGTCCATATTACCCAAAGCAATCTACACATTCAACACAACCTCTACCAAAATACCAATGACATTCTTCACAGAAATAGAAAAATGATCTTAAAATTTGTATGGAACCACAGAAGACCCCATATAGCTAAAGCAATCTTGAACAAAACGTACAAAGTTAGAGGCATTATCCTTCCTGACTTCAAAATATACTATAAAGCTATAGCAACCAAAACAACATGATACTGGTATAAAAAAAGACAAATAGACCAATGGAACAGAATAGAGAGCCCAGAAATAAACCCATGCTCTTGCAGCCAATTGATTTTTGACAAAGGTGCCAAGAATATGCAATGGGGAAAGGACAGTGTCTTCAATAAATGTTGCTGGGAAAACTTGATACCCACATGCAGAAGATTGAAACTAGACCCCTATCTCTCACTGTACACAAAAATCAACTCAAAATGGATTAAAGACCTAAATTTAATACCCTAAGCTATGAAACAACTAGATGAAAATATAGGGGAAAGGCTACACGAAATGGGAATGGGCCGTGCTTTTCTTAGCGAGACTACAAAGCCCAGGCCACTAAAGTGAAAAGACATACATGGGACTACATCAAACTAAAAGGCTTCTTTACAGCAAGGGACACTATCATTAAAGTGATGGAACAACCTATAGAATGGGAGAAAGTGTTTGCAAACTACACATCAGACAAGGGGCTAATATCCAGAATACATAACTCAACAGTAACCCACTTAAAAATGGACAAAGGACCTGAACAGATATTTCTCAAAAGAAGACATACAAGTGGCCAACAAGCACATGAAAAAATGCTCAACATCACTAATCATCAGTAAAATGTAAATTAAAACTACAGTAAGATATCATCTCACCTCAGTTGTAATGGCTATTATCAACAAGACAGAAATTAACAAATGCTGGCAAGGATATGGAGAAAAGGGAGCCCCCTACATTGCAGGTGAGAGTGTAAATTGATACAGCCAATGTGGAAAACAGTATGGAGATTCCTCAGAGAAGTAAAAATAGATCTGCCTTACAACCCCGCTATCCCACTACTGGGTACATACCCGAAGGAAATGAAATCGATATATGAAAAAGACACCTGTGCTCTCATGTTCATTGCAAGGCTATTCACAATAGCAAAGAGATAGAATCAACCTAAATGCCAGCAATGGATAAAAAATCCTGTGGTGTGTATACACAGTGGAATATTATTCAGATATAAAAATAAGTGATATCCTACCATTTGCAGCATCATGGAAGGAACTGGAAACCATCATGTTAAGTGAAGCAAGTCAGGCACAAAAAGACAAATGCAGCATGATACCACTCATATGTGGAATCTAAAAAAACAAGTGGTTCTCATGGAAGTAGAGAGTAGAATAATGGTTACCAGGGGCTGGGAGGGGAGAGGGGTCAGGGGAGGAGAAGTGGTGGACTAATGGGTGTAAAACTGTGCTATCTACCCTAAGTGAATCATTGCACAGCATATGCATGTATTGAAACAACACACTGCACCCCCAAAATATGCACAAGTAAATGTTAAAATAATAAAAAAAAAATTACAGTTGCCCATATGTGTACCACATGCTCACTCTCTCCCTCTTCACAATGTGTTAACACGTGGGTGTGTATAACACTCCTGCTTCACTGAAAATCCTTTTCCTTGTAGGCTTATGTGTCTATTCTGTAACCTGATGGAACTGGATGTCCCTGGAGTTTGGCTAAAGCCCCAAAGCTGAAGACAGTGGGCAGTAAGTGCCTCCATATTCTAGTGAAAACAGTGTCCCCCTGCAGGGTGTATTGAGGGGAGCCCATGCTGGCTCTTTGCTCTTCACCCCAATGCAGCCTAGATAAGCAGAAAGGGGAGTCTCTGAGGGCTTTGGGGATGGAGCTATGGCATTTGTCCTCTCCTTCCCATGGTTCCCTCTAAAGTCAGATGAGGGAGGGCAAAGAAAAATACTCATCAGAACTACTGCCAGTTCTGTCCCTGCCCTGCCCTCTACCTTTTAGACGGAGCTTCTCTGGAATCCCCCCAGCACTCTCCTCCCCATGGAGAAGGTAACAGTGGAATTAAGGAGACATGTCCTCCTGGAGCCTGTGCCTCCCCCTCCGTACTGTGCCCCACGTGTCCAGGCCTTCCAGAATGTGCCTCCTCCCAGGGCCTGCTCAGACCTCTCCTGGGGTCCATCCACCCCAGGTGGACTGTGCTCAGCTCTGGGCCTGAGCATGGCCAGGGGCCACAGTTTTGGGGGGATATGGGTGAATCTTGGATATGCAGTTTGGGTGGCCACATGCATGTGCTCATGACTCTTATGGTGTGGGATGGAGTTGGGGTGGGAGGAGAAGCAGATCAGCCTGTTGGCCAGGGACAGGGTCTGAGGATGGGAGGAATGTCTCTCTCAGATTTGAATTCCAAGGAGACTGAAAATTCTAAATTCAAGCTGATCTTCTAGGCCGTCATCAAGTTATATTTGTCAAGGTAGGGCGCTAGAACTTATTTTATTTAATGGTAGTTTTAACTTGCTGTAACTTTTAAATATTTTGGTACTTGGCAAGTGGGTAGCCTGCAAGAAGGGAGGCTGGCCTCTGGCACTCTGGCTGGCTGGCTGGGAGCTACAGAAGAGGCGAGGGTCCTCCAATGCCTTGGGAGAGGTTTGCACGTATCCACCAGAGTTTGGGGGCGGATATAAACCCAAAGCCTGGAGAGCTCTGAAGTTGGGAGGAAGCTGGAATAGCCCAGCAGAGTAGGGCAAGGTGACAGGATTCTGGGTGCCTGCTTCTCCACCATTTGGTGTGGCAAACACGTGTGAGCTACTTCTGGGCCAAATGGATGCCTAAGTGTCTTCAGAGGACCCTGGGCAGGAGGGCTTCCTGTGAGTGCAAAGGGTCAAGTGGGAGGCTAGGGGCAGGGACACAACAGTTCTTCTGCAGTGTTCTTCAGCCATATCATGGAACTGTATAGAAAGGAAGTTTCCTACATGGGATCCCCTAAGAACTGAGGGCATAAACAGCATTTGAGTGCCTCCAACACAGAGAGCATTCCTAGTCCAGAGACTACTTCTGAGAGCATCACTAAGCGAAAAAAACCCAAGCACTTTCTAGTCTCCTTCCCGCTGCTCTGACCGGAAGTGGAGAGGAGGACTAGTGATCATAAGAAGCGGGAAGGACAGCCCAGCAGGCCTCGCCACACCTGACCCAGCAGAGGTGGGCCTCAGCTACGGGAGGAGGAAGCTTCAACACGGAGCGGGAGAGAAGTTTTGACTTGGATGAGACTGAAAGGCTCTTAACTACCAAAATGAGACTTGTTCTTATAAGCGGGAGCAGCCCAGAAAGCTACAGAGTGAATCCGAGATATTGTAGTGGATAGGGAAGGGGGAATCTCACAGAGCTTGTGAAGGGAGAAGGGTAAACTGGTTTCCTTTTGTTCCCCAACTGGTTTCCTTTTGTTCGTTAATCTGGTTATGCCATCAAGATTCTGTGTTCACATATAACCAACCTAATACCAAGCAGGAACCCTTTTCCTCGGCCTTAAATCAGACTTGAACATCCTTTTTTTTTTTTTTTTTTTTTTTTTTCCT
>NW_007728814.1:181043-214582 GCF_000696425.1 Galeopterus variegatus
CAGCCAGTGAGCGGGAGCTGGTCTGTATGTGGGATCCGAACCCTCGGACGGGAGCGCCGCCACGCTTCCCAAACGGCGCACTATCCAGTGCGCCACCGGGCCGGCCCCGAGACTTGAATATCCTTTAGCAAGGAAAATGGGTGTTGATTTGATAACAGGTCCTTGGGTATGAGTCACTTCCCTTGCTTAGTGTCCCCTGTCTGATGAGAATGCTGGCACCTACTCGCAGAGTTGGGGAGATGGCAGACAGGTGCTTGTCCCATGTCTGCTTCCCTCCCCTTTCTCTACTGGGCTGTGAATGTGTTAACATGGTTCAAGATGAGAAATGTGACAGCTCTCAGGTTTGCATGTGAATGAGGCCCATGACACAGTGTCCCCGGCCCTTCCGTGTGGCCCTGCTGTGCTGTGCTCCGTCTCGGTGCCGAGCCCTGCCCCTTCCGCGGTGTCTCCAGTGGAGTGTTCTGCTCATGCTGAAAAGGGCAAAGGTTGCTGGCTTGGCCTGTTGCTTCACCTCTTACATCCGGGGATAATGACCTCACAATGTTAGGACAATTGATATAGTATCTCCTAACGATGTATATTGGTGCATTATTTATTCTAGCATGATGATTGTGTGGCCAAAGATCACCTCTGGCACTGGCTCTTCTTTTGTTCTGTATGTGTCAATTCTTGGCACAAACTTGAGAACAATGGGCTCATTGATTGCACCCAAATATTAGCAAGGATGGACTTTGCCAGACTAAGTCTTGCTGGATGCCAGTCTGGAAGTTCGTGAATCCCCCTTCAGGAGCAGGTTGTGCTTTGGGGTCTGACACAGATTGTGCCTCTATTTTCCTTGCTATTCATTGCTCTGCATTAAAAAATACCTCTTCTTATCTCTCACCAGGAAAATGGTGTTTCATTGAAGAAAGGTATATAGTAATTAGGCCGGGCCGACTACCAGCTAGGCCACAGCAAATCGCATCACTTACGTTCCCTCTGGGCACTCTCCCTGCCTGCTCCACCCCACCACTCCCCCACCTGCCTCCCTGTTCACGTGTTTGGTTCAGAAGAAGGTGGCCACCTCACTTGGGTGAGGCACTGAAATGAAGGTGCTCAGGGTGCCCAGCCTCACAGGGTAGCAATTGGCACAGCCTCACAGGGAGGCTGTGACATCGGAGTGACCTGGGAAGACTGAGGTAGGAGGAAAGCTGAAATAGTGTGGGGGTCCTTTTTTAGCTGTATTCCTGTCCTGTGAGGGTCCAGGGGTCCAGTCTTTAGCTGAACTCTGGTCCTGAGATGTGAGGATTACCATCAGTCTTTGGGTGGCAAGGAAAGGCTCTTCACAGAGGTTCCTTGGTATTTCTTGGCCACTGCCAGAGATGAAGCCTTAGCTTTTGGGATGTGTCTTTTCAGCAGTCTCTACCTAGGGGAGATGATCAACCACATGCTCTTTTTGGTGGCCAGATATCAAGAAGACAGTGGAGTGTCAGATGTGTAATCATCTTCTCCCTAAGCTCAAAAGGGCTGGAGGAAATCCTCTCTCCCGGGTGTTGAAGCTGCGCTGACTCTGTAAGGGTACATGTTGGCCATGGCTCTGAGGGAGTCCTCTGGGAACCAGAAGTCCTGAATGATGGCATTGTTGCACTTGGATACCCTTGAGGAGCTGTCTGAGAGAAAAGAGATAAAGTTGAAATGTTAAATGTTTCCAAGAAAAGCTATTAGGGGAGAATTTCCTGACTCAGCACTTGCTGACATTTTTGAGGATTTTCACAGACAACGTAAGGTTACTCTTTGTGTGTGTGTGTGGTTTTTTTCTTTTTTTGGTTTAATTTTTTTTTCAAAGTTTATTGGTTTTTATTGATGAGGTAGCTGTGCAATCCAGGGGCCCAGGCACCGCCAGAAATAGCCGTTAGTGGTCGGTGACCACTCATTCTCAGTGCCAGAGGCAGCCTGAGCGTGGGCTTGACTGTCCAGGCCTCTGCTGAAGTTTGATCCTCCCTCATCTAAATAAGCTGGAGATGTTCTCCAGGCAGCTCCATGTCTTGGGATCTTTTCCTTCCCACTCCTATGGAACTCTGGCTTATTAACTTATATGCTATGTGGCCCTCGACTTGTGTTATGGGTTGAATTGTGTCCTCCCAAAATTCATGTTAAAGTCCTAATCCCCAGTACCTCAGAATGTGACTGTATTTGGAGACAGGGTCTTTACAGAGGTAGTCTAGTTAAAATGAAGTCACTAGAGTGGGCCCTAATCCAATAAGACTGGTGTCCTTATAAAATAGGGAACTTTGGGGACAGACCCACACACAGGGAGAACACCACGTGGAAGATAAAGGCAGAGATCAAGGTGACGTGTCTACCTGCCAAGAGATGTCAAAGATTGCACAAAGCTTTGAATGTCAAATACAGCAAACTGGCATTTGAGAAAATGGCAGAAACAGGAAGGCCACTCTCACCTTCTCTGAGCCCCTCTCTCCTAGAATATGTCATAAAACCTAGAAAGGATTTCCTGAACTTCCCCTGAAGTAGGTCACAAGACCTTCATTCGAAAGTTGCTCTCCCTATACCTGGAGGAAAGGAATGACCTTATCTCTGAAGACAGGGACACAGAGAAGAATCTGAGCAAACAGGCCTTGCTGATTTCCCCCCAGTTTATTACCATTAGATCATATTCCCTTTGTCCAATTATACTTCTGCACAACTGTCCACATTTCATCAAATTTACCTTAAAAATACATAGGTTTCCCTGTTTCTTTGGGTCTTCATTTCCAAAGGCTCCTATGTTGTGTAAAACTTATATGAAATAAATTTATGCTTTTCTCTTGTTAATCTGTCTTTTGTTATAAAGGCCTCAGCCACGAACCTAAGATGGGAAGAAAGGATATTTCTTTTCCCCCACATACTTGTAGCCTCCAGAATGGTGAGATGATAAATTTCTTTTGTTTAAGCCACCCAGTCTTGGTACTTTGTTATAGCAATCCTAGCAAACTAATACAACTTGGAATTCTCTATTTTTCTCTATCTTCCTATTTATGGTTTCCCCTTCTCTCCCTCCCTTGCACTCCCCCTTCCCCTAACCTTCCAGTATACCATAATGTATTAGACCATGCTGTGGAGCCAGATTGTTCAACTCAAAGCTCTGCCATTTACTAATGGTGTGTCCCTAACCTCTTTGTACATTTGTTTCCTCGTCTGTAACATGGGAATAATAATAGTAATGCCTTCTTTCTATAATAAATGAAAGAATTGATGTAAAGCACTTAGAATAGTGCCTGGCTTGAACAGCAGAAACTCATAATCACTGTGCACAATCCAAGTTTTTAGCCTACAAGTGTCTATTCTGGGCATACCCAGTGGTGCTAAAACTGAAAGAATGGATTCCAGATTATTATAAGACTTTGTTCCCATACAGCCTTTCACTTCTGGGAGCTTATAATCTAATTGGAGACATAAAACATTTGTAGGAAGCCATTCACAGGGCAAGGCATGATGTGATTACAAGATCACAGGACTCATGTGCTGGCTCAGGCAGGCAGTGCTTGACCCTGACAGCACCTGAGACCACATTGGGGCGGGGGGAGGGCTTTGAAAATACACCATTACCCAGGCCCTTCCCCTGGACTAGTTAAACAGGATTTCTGAACCTTCAGTTAACTGGAGAACCTCTCTATGACTTGATGTCCTCATCTGCAAAATTAGGGCAATACTTGTATATATCTCAATGGGTGGCTGTAAACTTTTGTCATAGTACCTGCCACAAAGGAAACATTCAATACATGTGAGCTCTTATTGGTGAAAAAATACTCAAACATTAATACCCAGTAGACTCTGCTGCAGCTTTATAGCATGTTTGTTGATTCCTATTTGCTTGAAAAACATCAAGAATAGCTTTTCTTCTCATGAGAGGCTGTGACAGTTTCAGAGCACTTAAAACCAGTGCTCCTTGCTGGGTAGCAAAGGCTGACTAGGTTGACTCAGTGCACAAGATTTCGAGACATTTCCAACAATTGCAGTCCACAACTCCAAAACTAGTGTTGCAGAAATCAGGTAGATGTTAGCTGGCTGGGTCCGTGGAGGAAAGGCAAATGGGTTCTTTGGTATATTCAGGAGGAAAAGTGATGTCAGAGCATAAAGGTTTAGGATGTTAGTGACAGCTGGCCTTTGCTAAGTGCTAGGCCTTCTCCAATGGGCTACTGATTTTATTTAATTCTCATACCACATGGATAGTTGCTATTACCCATTCCCATATTACAGATGAGGGATGAAGGCACAGAGAGGTTAAGCAACTTGTCTGAGGTCTTGCATCTAGAAGGTAGTAGAGAAATGATTTGAATTCAGGTTATCTGTCTCTAGATCTGCTCTCTTAACCACAACATCACAACCACAGGGCCCATGTGGGTACCCCTGTGGCTGAATCTGTGAATGGGCCACCTCAGGGTCCACTCATTTCCTTCATCTTCTCCTGTTTATTGGTTTCCCTTCTGATCACCTCCTCTTCACCCACCAGTGAGGGAGGGGTTCCCTCCCTACAGCTGTGGGGATGGCTGAGCACACAACACCCCACACTGGACAAATGAGATGACAACAGTTTATTCATCACATATGCTCACAGCCCAAGGGAGGAGGACACCTCAGGCCATGCAGGACCATGTGGGTGTTGCACCAGGAAACAGAGCTGGACAAATGAGATGACAACAGTTTATTCATCACATATGCTCACAGCCCAAGGGAGGAGGATACCTCAGGCCATGCAGGACCATGTGGGTGTTGCACCAGGAAACAGAGTGAACAGCAGAGGGAGACAAGCTTTGTAGTGTCAAGAAGGTGGCGTGCCCCCTGGTTCCCAAGGGAGGATGGGACTGGCTTATTTTAATAATTCCTTGGTCTGGAAGGAAACTGAAACACACCCCTCAGGGATAAGCAAGAGCTGCACCAATCTCTCTGATAAGGAGGGTTGTTTGGCAGAGGACCTTATCTGAGGGAGTTGTGCACAGAGGGGATCTTGTGGTTAGGCCATTTTAGGCCCGCCATATCTCTCTAGACTTCAAGGAAGCACATAGTATCGAATGTTAGTGTTAGATCTTACAACAAACTTCCCCTTCTGTCTCCCTCTTTTCCTCACTTCCTGAACTTCCCATTTCAGCCCCCTTATTCTCAAGCAATGGGCTTAAGTTCTGCTCCTGCTACTTACCAGCTGTGCAACTACAGGTGAGATTCTCAAGACCTCTCGGCTTCGGCTTCCCTAACCTTCTAAATCAGAAAATAAAAGTTCCTTTTTAAATGCATCTGTGTTGAGATCTAAATGGAAGGCTGAATAGCACTTTTGTCACAGTGGAAAGTGCTCCATAATTGTCAGCCATGCTCATTTAGGTGACATTTGGGGCCAAAGTGTGGCTTTTGGTGGCTGGATCTTAGAGCCCATCTCAGGATGAGGCTGAGTCAGCTCTGCTAAGGTGACAAGGGTAGGACTGAGCTCTTAGAAGTTTGGTCTTGATAAGGCTTTAGGTGAGGTATCTTTTCTTTCTCAAGAAGCTCAGGGGCTCAGGCTAGGACAGCCTGTGCACTCATGCTTTGAAAAAAATGCAGCGACAATAGCCTTTTGGGTTTGGTGGCTGGATCTTAGAGCCCATCTCAGGATGAGGCTGAGTCAGCTCTGCTAAGGTGACAGGGGTAGGACTGAGCTCTTAGAAGTTTGGTCTTGATAAGGCTTTAGGTGAGGTATCTTTTCTTTCTCAAGAAGCTCAGTGGCTCAGGCTAGGACAGCCTGTGCACTCATGCTTTGAAAAAAATGCAGCGACAATAGCCTTTTGGGCGCACACGTTACTCCCTTACCTTCTGCCACTGGCCTGTGCCAGTGCAATCAATTGTTCCACTGTCTCATTTGTTACTTGGAAACTGTGCTGAGGATCTGTGATAACCATTTTGACTGGAACTAATGTCCTTTCTTAGGTGAGGAGGGAAAAAAGGAAAGCCATGTGACATAGACAAGGGACAGAGAGTTCTCTAAATTTTGGCAGAAGGGGATTGAGTTTTTGAAAGCAGGTAACTAGAAAGAGAATATTGTTCTACTTCCTTCTTTTTTCTTTATTCTCTGGGCTCACATTTCCAAGATCTTTAATTTTCAAAACTTAAACAAGAAAGTGCATTAATTTTAAATGTCACCCGTTAATCACCAAGTCCAGCCCAGTGGCGAGAGATAGATGGCTCACTTCCACAGTTGATTTCTTGGTAATGGTGGGCCAAGGTTTGCCCTTACATTTCCCCCCTGTCTAGCTAATGGAGAAAGTTTCCCCTTAGGAAGTACCCATCCTGGAGCAATTTTTCAAGGGAAAATTGCAGACAGGAATAGCCACTGACATGAAAATATTTCTTTTAGGGAAACAAGGTGAGTAGTATAACATAGTGATTATAAGCAGAGGCCCTACCTTTGAGAGCTGTTGTAGGATTAAATTACAGAATTAAATAAAGTGCATAATTCAGTCTGTGATATATGAAGTAGGTTTGCAATAAATGTAAATATTTACTGCTCCCCTTCTATGTGCCAGACACTGTGCTGAGTACTTTACTTTTGCCATCGTTTGTTCCTTATCACATTTTATGTGACTAGTGCCATCATTTCTCCCTGGTGTCCAGATAAGGAAACCAAGATGCTATGTGACTTGCCCAAAGTCACACAGCTAGTAAGAGGCACAACCAGGATCTGGGCCCATGTAATATGACTCTGCAGCACATGTTTCCAGTCACTACACATGCTGCCCTCCCCATGAACAATGACTGTTACTGTGAAACATGCAAAACAAGCTCGCCCCCATAGGGATAGAGCTGGGATGCTGTCATGTATGTTGTCGTACAATGATGTACCCTCTTCTACCTCAATGACCACTGGGGTTCCTGCAAGCAAATTAGTAGAGATTGAGCCTTGAGGAAAAGAATCCAGGCCCTCCACTGCTTTTGCTGATCAATACCCAGGTTTTTCTCTAGAAACTTCGAATTCCACAACATTAGTAGGTAAGAATGAGTTGTTGCTTTTAGTCCCCAGGCAGCATTCCAGGGATTAAGATGCTCTTTAAGGAATTTTAAAGAGATGCCCTCTTTGGCTGTGCTAAATTTCATCTCATAAATGTCAGATAAGCTGCTCTGCCACCCAGCAGGCAGTCTGTCTGTATTCCCTGAAACTTGCCTGGCAGAGCCAAGAGGATGTAGACGATGTACAGTGGGTTCTACAGAGGGGCCCATCCAGATGTGGACACCCCGTGGGGTTGGGAGAGGTAGTGCCGAGGGACTGCTGAATACTCTGAGAATACTTCGAGTAGTTAAAATGTTGATCCATTTTCATATGGTTGAAGAGAGCTATACCCTCTAAGAAAGTTTGCAGACGTGCTAGGCCAGCAGTTTCAGTGGGTTGTCTGTGTCCCCAACTGGCAGAATCTAGAAAAACCCCAATGGGTTGGAATGACCCAATTTAGTGACCCCCCAAGCTAGGCTTTGGTCATCCTGTAGGCAATTCCTTCTTCACGCAGTTGCATGCAGTGAGCCTGGAGCAGACATCATGTTCAGGAACACCTTAAGGATGTCAGGATGCTTTTCATTGCTCATTTATCACTTAACAGCTCAGATTTGTAATGTGCTACCCTCATTCTCCCTTTAGCATAGACAATGCATTCTTTCAACAGTGTGCGGCTCGGTGGGAAGAGCTCTGCTGAAAGCAAAGCAGTGGTGCCTGCAGCCTGCCCCCTTGGGGAGGAGGGGTGGGTGGGGGGCAGGTGGGGACCAGATGCCTGGCCGAGGCTGAACCGAGGGATGAGCACATGGAACAGCCACTTCTGGTTCCACTTACTCATTTCTCTGTGCTGAAAGGTGTCATATAAATGCTAAATAGAACAGAGAGAGATGGGGCCTATCTATTTGCATTTGGTCTAATGTGAGCAGATGCAGATAGAAAAGCAGCTTAGCCACGGCTGTTCACCTGCCCCGCTAGGCCTAACGTCTCCAGTTCAGTTCATTTCAATGCCGCCGCGTCAGTTCCGCTCCAGCGGCGCAACAGACGCTGCATGGGGTACAAAAGGGGCGCGTGCCCTCTGTCCTCGGTGGGTTCACGAAACTTGTTTGGGAGCCGTTTAACCACAGGAGCCATGTGCGGACAATACAAGCCAGCATATGGTTAAGTGTAAGTCGTGGGGAAGAGAGGGAGTGCTGGAGGAAGTGGTAGAAGAGAGTGTCCAGCGAGGATGGGCAGGAAGGCTTCTTACGGGAAAAGGAATGGACTCGCCCTGCGAAGGCTGGCCAGGGGTAGAGAGGCAGAGGTGACGAGAGAAGATGGTTACAACATTTGCAAGACCTTCCCATCTGCTGTTTTTCTCCCTTCTTTTTTTTTTGGATGGTTGGGTCCCCCTTATCCGTTAGGACTTGGCTTAAAAGTCACACTTGCACGAGGTCTCCCTCAACTATTCTAAGCAGGAGCCCTCTGCATTGCATTCTCCTCTAACAGAGTATCCATTTTTCCCCTCCCTCTGCTTAATACAACGCGTGATTAGATATTTGCTTGTTGCTGTCTTCCCCTTACACTGTAACCACCACCCAGGCAGGAGCCCTGCACATCTGCTTCATTCACTATTGTATGCACAGACAAGCACAATGCCTGAGTCTAAGAGGTACTCAGTAAATACTTGTTGAATGAATGAGTGACATTTGAGGAAAGCCTCATTTAGCAAATGTGTTTGTTGGCCAGTTGAATCCAAGCTCTTGTTTTATAGTCCAGGAAGAAAATCTACAGATTCCATAGATCCGGCATGGAGTTGGATGTCTTTTAGGAGGAGGAGTTTTCATTAAAACATAAACCACAACAAAGCAAGAAAAGCAAAGCAATTGATATAAGCATGCCAGTCAAGTATGCATGTTAAGAAGTAGAATAAAAAATAAAAATTTATGAGGAATTGCACTGGGGTCTTGCATAAACATGACTCGCTATTATGCATAATACAATGCATGGCATTTTTGCCTTGGACCCTGTCCAAGATGGCTTATTACTGGAAAAAGCAGGAGAATCTTGTTAAAGCACCGCTCTACCTAAAACGTGATCCCCTAGACATGCACCTGGAGGTTCCAATATGGTTTTAAGTAAGGAGATGGAGTTCTCATTTCATCCTCTGTTCGACTTCTTGTTTTGAATAAATGGGTAGCCTGGATTATTCTCCTTTTTAAAATCAATTGTACTGTATGGTGAAGACCAGAAAAGCCATGCCAGTTCTAATGCAGGAGAGAAAACACTTTTTAAAGGTAAATGTCATTGGGTATATAGTTCATTACTTTTTAATTCCAATTTAATCTGAGCAATATATAATTTTAATTGTAGAAATCAGAGGCTACAAATCAGAAATATTCTTAAATTTCCTTGAATGAATAAAAACAATCTCTCTTTACTTCTGTAAAATTTCACTTGGGAAAAGATGGGAAAGGAAGTATGTACAGAAAATATGCAGACTGTGAATTCCTAATGTTGGGTCTATGCAGTCTCTTGATGGCCATGTTTTAGGCAACCTCACCACAGAACCACACAGTCAACATATTTTCGAAATTGCTACTCCCACTCCCCCACCCCCACCTTCTGCCAGCCAGGGAAAGTCAAATTGTGGAAAACTTCATTCTAGTATTGAAAATCTTCTGATTGGACTATGATGTATTCTCAAATCTGCCATGCAGGAGTAGTCTGAAGGAGTTTTAAAATTTTACAAATCAGGCACTTTACGATTTATAGGATATGAAAGATAAAGCTGATGGTTTGTACTAGAAAGCATTTTGTCAGGTCTGCCTATGATCATCTTCTTAATGCTCACTAAGAAAAATGACTCATATTTCTAACCGTTATGGTTGGGTTGGGGTGAGGGTCAGAAAGCTGGGTTCCATGAGACACCAGTGCCTGGATGATCCCCATTCTGCCCACTGCCTCTGTCCTCCGGACTGAGCTGGATTCTCAGGCAGAAGAGAGACAACTGCTATAGTCAAACTCAGAATTGCTGAGGGATCTTTCTCTTTTCTTCCCTTCTTTTCTTTAGGGTGTTGTGTGTAGGCCATTGACTGATCCATGCTCACACTCTGCCTATAGTGTGTGTCACTATGCTAGAGGGGAACTTTTCCCGGAGCCAGACTCTAAACCATAAATATGCACAGATAGCTGAACCTTGTAAAGTGAGATAAACTACAGATCATTTTATAGCATGGATAGAGTCATTTACAAAAAGCAATGTGATTTTAAAATTTGCTTCATTCCTAAGCTCTGGAACTGTTTTTTTTTTTTTTTTTTTTTTTTTTTTTTTTACCAATCTTCTTTATATACTTATGTTATCAAAAACTGCAATATTTGGCCAACTTAAATAATAAGACTTCACATTATGAATAATGTGCTGTCATTGAGATTTACTCAGAAAATGTCAGAGAACGGATATCACTGGTGGGAATATCCATGTGGTTGTGGAAACCGAGATTCACTCCTTCTTACTCACTACCTTTAGAATATATTTTTCCTTCTACTGCAGAGGCATGCACTTCAAACAGCTAGGCCCCTCAGCAGTGCAAGTGGAATCTCCCACTTGGAAACTAGAGACCATATGCCTTCTAGCCTACCTTCCTGAAGAAATATCGGGCACTTACAAAACATTTTAGGCTTGTGTTTAGCTTCTGGACAGAAGGAATTATGTGAGTAGATAGAAGGCATCTGGCTCAGATAGGCATTGTTTTTAAGTCAGGGAATGAGACTGAAAGAAAACTGAGAATAGAAAAATCAATGAAATAGCATTCGTTCAAGACTGAGAAACAGATCAGTATACGTATGTATGGTACTTGGTCATGTGCGCTAAAAGTTGTACTAGAAAATCAGTGGGGAGAAGAAAACTTATTAAATTAATGGTGTTGGAACAATTTCCAAGTAGAAAAAAATTACCGGATTCCTTTCTCACATCACATACAAAAATAAACATAAGAAACAAAATTATAAATCAATGAGAACAAAGTATAGGATTTCTTCACGACCTCAAGAGTGGGAAGGCTTTCTTTAAAGTAGCAAAAAGCACATCCTAGAAAGAAAAAGATTTATAGATTTGATTATATTGAATTAAAACTTCTGTGTGACAGAAGACAGGAGAGATGGGGGTCAGGGGAGATAGGGAGAATTTGCATCAGGTATAATAGGCAAAGAATTAATGTCCAAACTATATAAAGAAAAAGGAAATACTCATACATAAAAGAAAAAAGAAGCTACTTAAGAAATGAGCAAAGAGCAGGGAAAGGCTGTTCAAATAAGGGCACATCTAAATGGTGAATAAACACATTTTAAAAACTCTCTACTTTCCTAGTAATTAGCAAAATGAAAATAAAGACAAAGAGATACCATTCGTCCCAACAAATAGACAAAATTGAAAAGTTTGATGCCATAAAATATTCATGAGGAATGGGAGTTTACATTAGCTTGTTAGTATCGTTCATTAACATAGTCAACTTTTGAGAGCAATCTGTAGTTTTTGATAAAATCTTGGATGGGTATAACGTATGGCTCAGCATTTCTACTTCTAGGTTTCCTTGTTTGTAGGGATGAAGAACTGGAAACAGTCCAAGTGTCTAGTGTAGAACAGGAGTGATTTTCAAAGTATTTAGTAATAAAATATGGTATAGGCACCAACCAGACCATACACCGGCCGCAGAGCTGGGCCAGGTCCTACTAGGTGGGGCAGAGTGTTTGCAGAAATATTTTAATGACAGATATGGCTGTACTGGATGTCTGAGTATTAGGCCTGGCCAACCCAGAGTAGAAGTCAATGGTAGGGATTCTGGATTCAGATCCTCTGGGGTTGAATTCTAGCTCTGTTGCTTAAGAGCTATGAAATCTTGGGCTAATTCCTACTTCTTTCTTGCTTTAGTTTCCTCATCATGTACAACAGGGATTATAATAATCCCTTCCTCATAAATTTGTCATGAAGATCGAGTTAACATATAAGTAGCTCTTAAACACTTCCTGGCACATAGTAAACACTTAATATATGTAGTAAGAAAATGGAAATGGATAAATAAGATGTACTATATACTTATAAAATAGACTATCGCATAGCAATCAGAATGAATAAACTATGTGTATTAACCTGGATAGAGTTCAAAAAACATATTGAGTAAAAAAGAAAAGCTACAAAAAAGGACAACTTAAATTATTTATGGATGCATATGAGAAATTAAAAGAGAGAAATATGGACCAGGAGGATTCCTATCAAATTTATGGTATTGATTATCTCTGGGAAGGGAGTGGACAGCAACTGGGGAGGGGTACAAAACAGAGTTCAACTTTCTCAGTAATTTTTTTAATCAAAAAGAAAAAAGTTCTGAAGCAAAATGATAAAAACATCAGCATTTGTTAATTCAAAGTTCGTGATCTTCTCTGAACTTTCTGTATTTTTAATTTCTTTTAAAAAAGAGAGAAAGAAAGAAAGTGTTGGGTCAGGTATCAGGAGATCTGAGTGCTAGTACCTGTATCAGTTTTGCCTGCAATTCGCTATGTGGCTTTGAGCCAATCACTTAAACCTTTCTAGACCTCAGTTTCCTTCCCTGGAAAATCAAGTTAAGAGTAATATTTATCTCAAGGGGGTCTTTTTAAGAGTTAAATGAGATATGGAAGAAGTTCTTCAAATGCTAAAGCTCTATTCAAATGTCAGTTAAAATAAAATTGGGTTGTTGGCTTAACCATCCCTAAGACTTCTCTAGCCCTGGAGGCACATGGCTGGCAGAAGTATTTTGAGGAAGAAGCAGACTGATGTACACAAGTTCTTAGCTCAGGGGCTGGCATCTGGCTTGCACTAGAGACTGCTGGATGCCCACTCAGTATCGATTCTCCTCTTCTTCCTCACTACCAGGGCTCTGATTTTATTCTGGGTGGTGGTGTGCCTAGATAAAGAGATAGAGTTCCTAGCCTCCTGTAAGTAGGAGTTGTTGGTTGAGTTTCCAGAAATCTTTAAGAATGCTGCCTCAGCTGGCATAGGTACCTTTTTGGCTTCCCCTACCTTCTTTTTCTTAGGAAGCAGAGGTGATGGCTGACATTCTAACAGCCATCTTGGACCATGACGTGACCTTGAGAATGTAAGCCATGTGCTAAGTATCATGGAGAAAAAAAGATAAAAAGCATCTGGATCCCTGTTGACTGTGGAACTGCCATTACAGCCTTGGGTTGCCCACCTCAGGACCGCTTTAATGTGTGGAAAAATAAACTTGTATATCATCACATCACTTATTTGGGCTACCGTTACATGCAGTTTAACCTAATCATGACTGACACATTTTTGTTATTCTGAAGATGCCTATTCTTCTCCTATGTGTTTTGACTAGGTCAACTAGGAAAGAAGAAAACTAACGGTAATGACATCTGTCCCTCTGCTAGCTACGGAAGGAGAGGAGGCACTCAATTGTGCTCCCCCCTTCCTCAGTCACCTGTCCTGTTGCTAGAAAGCTGTCAAGGGTGTGCCTCCAGAAGAGACGGAGTTCAGGGAAGACTCTCCTGTGCACCAGGCCTGGGGCTGTCCTTAGCCCCCACTATACCAGTCATGTCCTGCTGGTGAGGGGGGAGGAACCCCTCCCCCACTAGTCTGAGATGACCACTGTTGGACTCATTGCCCCTGGTCATACTCACAGGCAAGACAACAATAGGAAACAAAATAGCACTCCCTGAAAGTGAAGAGGAGAGGAGAGAATATAATTACAGGCTCGTTTTTGCAAAGTCTTGCATTTATTATGTGATTCAGAGCTTTCTGTGGCCTGATTCTGGAAACTGCAATATGTGCTCTGTAGGGAAAATATTATACCATTTATAAATGAATACTAATCAATACTAACAAGTAAGCAAGGCGAGAATATAATTACAGGCTCGTTTTTGCAAAGTCTTGCATTTATTATGTGATTCAGAGCTTTGTGGCCTGATTTTGGAAACTGCAATATGTGCTCTGTAGGGAAAATATTATACCATTTATAAATGAATACTAATCAATACTAACAAGTAAGCAAGGTCTCAGTCAAACTCTGGCCATATGGAGAGCTAAATGATCATTTCTTAATGTAGCAGGGAGAAGAAAGAGAGATACAAGATGTTCCCCATAAACTTTAGTAGTAAAGAGGACATAAAAAGGAAATTATCAGTCCTTTGGAGCTGTGTGTAGTATGTAAGGTCCCCAATGAGAAATTCTCTGGAAGTTAATGTGGTAGCTCCAGCAATTTCACCCAAGATACATATGTTGTTAAGGAAGCAGGTTAAAAAAGGAAGGAAAAAAGAAGGAAAGAGAGAGACAGAGAAATTAAAGGGAGGGAAGGGAGGGAGGAGATATAAAGAAAAAAAGGAAGGAAAAAAGAAGAGAAAGCAAGAAAGAAAAAGAAAGCAAGTAAGAAAGAAAGCACAGAAGCCCTCCGATGAAACTTTACCTCTTTAAGTGAAATGAAAGCCCTTTCTTGGCACTAGGTTAGTGGTCCAATAGTGTTCAAGGGGTGATTTACTTAAATTCAGGAAAGAGCTCAGGAGAGGTGAGTTTGTTCTCTTCGAGCAGTGAGACCTCAGCATGTTTATGCAGAGTCAGGGATTCTAGGCCATTTTCTACAGATGCCATGGAATCTGCCGTGCCCACCTTCGAGAGGTAGCTCGAACCTTGTTCCTGGCTAGGCTTCTCTGGGTTTTAATCTTGATTCTGCCACTTATGGGAAGTAGAATGTTGGGTAAGTTACTTAACTTCTTGTAATCTGCTTTTTCTCATTTGCAAATACTGGGGTTATTACCCCTCCCTTAAAGAGTCGTTGGGAAGAAGGAAAGAGCCATTGTGCGTGAAAGTGCTTGGTAGAAGGCTTGACACAGAAGCACCTCGATAAATGCTTCTGCCCAGTAGTATTCCTCCTCCTCACTCTGGTCAGGGATTATTGGAGATGCCCTGGGCTGCCCCTGTGGGAATTACACCGGGGTCTGAGGCCATGGGGGAGAGTCACAGAGAAGCAACCAAGGCCATGGCTGTGGGAAAGCTCCACCCAGTGCCAGCACTAGGGGCGAAAATCTGCAAAGAATTGAAAAACAATGATAAAATCAACTAAAATGGAATCTGCTTCTCATTATCACCATGTGCCCCCAATTCTAAATAATGTCATCATAAAATACTCTTCCCTGAAAAAAATTTTAATGATCTAAATGTTAAACAATAGCTATGGTACTGTTGAGTTTTAATGATATATATAAGCTTCAAATCAGCACATTTTCATTATTTATCCTTTAATAAACATATTTTATATAGCAGTTAATCCAGAAACTTCCTAGTTACATGGGAGTAAGTTTTTTTTGAGGAGCCAGCTCATGACAGTGTGGTATCGTGTGAGCTGGCCTTGCCCACCGCTTGGCTCTTCAGCACCGATCGCGCTGCATGTCCCTACCTTTAAACAGTAGATTCGAAATAAACAATGATCACAAAAGACAAAGACACAAAACTTGAATTCCTTCATTTCTGCCAGCCTATGTGAACATGTCGAGTGTTTATTTGTGTTTAAAATTTGCAACAGTGCAACACAGTAAACCTGTGGGGTATGATATTTTTGTAAGTGCAAATTTTAGTTCATACATGAAATTTTTTCTTGAATGTAAATGGTATCTTTAAAATTGAAATGCACTCTTCTCTTAAAATTATAATTATTTGTTTTAAACCTAAAGAATAAATCCAATACACAAAGTGTTATCACAATTGCATAATTTTATAGTTGCCTGACTTGTACTTTTTTGTAGACTTTTTGGTTTTATTAAAATTTACTGGGCTGGCCCCGTGGTGCACTCGGGAGAGTGCAGCGCTGGGAGTGCAACAGCGCTCCCGCCACGGGTTCGGATCCTATATATGGATGACCTGTGCGCTCACTGGCTGAGCGCGGTGCGGGCGACACCAAGCCAAGGGTTGCGATCCCCTTGCCGGTCACAAAAAGAGACAAAAAAAAAAAAAAAAAAAAAATTTACTTAGAAGTTGCTGGATTTTTTAAATATAAAATAATATCTCATATTGTAAAGAAAGAATTGTAGTTCAAACTGTAAGGTAAACATGAAACTTGTGCCTTTTCCTTTTATGTACATATAACAAATTTTCTCTCTCTCTGTCATTTTTCCTACCCTCCTTTTCCCTCCTCTCTTCCTCCCTCTTTTTCTTTTTCCTTCCTTCCTTCCTTCCTTCCTTCCTTCCTTCCTTCCTTCCTTCTTTCTCTCTTTTTTCTTGCAAGATTATACATACTATATTAGTCCATTTCTGTGACTTATAACAAAATACCTGGAATTTCCTTCCTTCCTTCCTTCCTTCCTTCCTTCCTTCCTTCCTTCCTTTCTTCTTTCTCTCTTTTTTCTTGCAAGATTATACATACTATATTAGTCCATTTCTGTGACTTATAACAAAATACCTGGAATTGGGTGATTTATAAAGAAACAATGTTTATTGCTTACAGTTTTGGAGGCTGGGAAGTCCAAAGGCCAGAGAACACATCAGGTGAGGGCCTTGTTGATGGGTAGTGACTCTTCATAGCAAGGCTGGGTGACACATGGCAGATGGCAGAAGAAGAGAGAGAGAGAGAGAGAGAGAGAGAGAGAGAGAGCTCCTCATGTGCTCTGCTTTTAAAGCCCTCAGAGCCATGCCCATGACCACCATTAAACCATCAACTTATTAATTCATCCATTTACTAGGGCTTGTTCTTCACAATCTAATCACCTCTTCAAGGCACCTTTCAATTACCATAATAGGATTTCCCACCTTCTTACCATTGTCACAGTGGGGATTAAGTTTCTAATACATGGATTTTGGGAGACACACTCAATCCACAGCACATACAAAGTATGATAAAGGAAAATTTTCACCACCTTTTCTGGCCACATTACCTTTTATTTTATTTCAAAATTATTGCGGAGATAATTTTATTGAATAGAAGAGAGGATTTTAAAAATGATCTGCTCTGGGTGATAAATATGTGAGATAGGCCACTTATAATAGGTCTTCTGTCTTGAGCACAGA
Source organism: Galeopterus variegatus (assembly GCF_000696425.1). Taxonomy (NCBI): domain Eukaryota; kingdom Metazoa; phylum Chordata; class Mammalia; order Dermoptera; family Cynocephalidae; genus Galeopterus; species Galeopterus variegatus. Next base: position 198,059 of record NW_007728814.1, read on the forward strand.
ATGCTCAAGATGGCACGTGGGGGCCAAAGCACAGGGCCTCCCAGTTGCTTGAAGGGAATACTTTTTCTGGGCTCACAGCACTGGTTTTCCACAGTCCTGTGAGCTCCAACCTAAGGAAAATAGCACCAGTAGTAGTCAAAATAAATAACTTCTCTGGGCATCAGGCAGATATTTCCATCATTTTCTCTCCCAAATGGCCCAGACTCAGACTTCCTTCAGTCTACTGCAGATGATCCAACAGTTGTACCTTAAAACCCGCCCACTCCACAAGCTGTGCAGGAAGGAGAGGCCATGTCATGATCCTTTCTCCACGAAGTTCATTGATTTCTCCCTGTTGTACTGTGCAGGGCTTTTTTTCTAATGCCCTACTGAGACTAAATTAAACTTTAAACTTTGATGAAGAGGAAGCTCTGGGAGGCTGGACAACACTGTTGTACCATCAATGGATTGTCTGGAAGTTAATTATGCTGTAACTCTTGTGCTGCTGGGAGCTCATTCATTCCCTGTCCTCTCAGTCCCTTCCCTTTAAAGCTGTTTTGTTATTTCCAGCTGAAGCTGCTCATCACCTGGAAGAGTCTCCTAGGACCCAACTGCTTACCAAACAATAACTGGAGCTCTTTTTCCTTCTGCTATAAATGCTCTCTTTTGCTGGAAATGTTTCTTTTGGTGATAAAAGCCTGGATTTGCATACAGTCAGTGTCCTCTGTCCAGGTCAGCAGTAAAATGCACCGTGGTGTGAGTCATGAGCAGATAGCATCTAATCTATTTCCCTGGCATGTCATTAACATAAGTGAACACAAATCCACATCAAACCTGGTTTCTTTTTTAAAGGTCATATTTATGGCCTATTAGTAGTTAGGGCGAGTGAGAACAAGGCTATTGGTGGTAAGTATGTAATCCATCACCATAATTAAATGGGTTTAAGCACAGTGCTAATCAGTTCTGTTTTGACATCCTAGCCCAGAAAAATGAATAAAGGCAAGGAAAATTCCTGTTTGCTCTCTTCCTCTATCTGTCTCTCAGTCTCTCTGTATCTGTTTTTCTCTGTGTTCTGTGTCTCATTGAGTCTGTCTTTCTCTGTATACCCCTGTCTCTTTGTTTTCCCAGCAGATTTCTCTTTTTCACAAAATCCCTTTTCCTCAATTTAACATTACAACATCTAATAACTTAAGTAAATTCTTCCAGAAATTAAAACAGAAAAACCCCTCACCCCACTGCCCCTACTTTTGGTACCCCTCCTTTTACGTTGGGCATCTTGCCAGCTCCAGCCAGAGTGATGCACTTGGCTGTGATGTATGATTATTCATCAAGATTTTGGAGGGCTCCCGGTACCACCTCGTATCTCCCCTGCTACCTGCTTTGGTTCAGGTTCTCTGGTTCATGGGCAAAAATTCAAGCCACACAGCTGGTTAGATATCCCCCCACCTCCAGCCCCCGGAGAACTTGTGTTCACCCATGAAATGCTGATCTTTGCTGCTTTCAAAAGAAGCAGCCCAAAGCAAATCTCAGGCTCTGGGCATGTAATTTTTACCTGTACACTGGAGCGTATCATAGACCCTAGAGCCGAGGAGCTGAGGCGCCAGGGATATCAGACTCATTTCACACAGCTTCAGGAAGCAGCTGCCTGTGGAGGTCCCCGGCAGCTGTTTAATACACAGAGCAGCAGTGCACACCAGTTTAGGATGGGAAATGAAGAAGCGGGACCATATCCAATTGTAGCCACAGGGGGCACTGAAGTAGGCAGGGTGTAATTACCCTTGATGCATCTCTCTGCCTCCCAACCTCAAGGAAGTTTATAATTCCTCCTTACTTAAAAAAAATAAAAAAATTATATATGGTCATAATGCCAGTTAATGCTGGCTTCCAGAAATAACTTTAAAATTTTCCTCTGTGGAAGAGAGGACCCCAGCAGGGAGAATATAAACACTACAAACCACGTTTCTGAAAGCCTGGCTCCAGGCAGACAAGACAAAGCAAGAATTTATTGTCATCAGAAGATACTGGATCAATTTATTTATTTATTTATTTATTTTTGTCTTTTGTCTTTTTCCGTGTCTGGCAACGGATCGCAACCCTCAGTGTTGCCCCCGTACCGGACCGGGGACCGGCAACGGGATCGCAACCCTCGGTGTTGCTCCCGTGCCTCGCTCAGCCAGTGAGCGGGAACCGGTCTGTATGTGGGATCCGAACCCTCGGGCGGGAGTGCCGCCGCGCTTCCCAAGCGGCACACTATCCAGTGCGCCACCGGGCCAGCCCGGATCAATTTATTTTTTATAAACATGTATTTTATGCTATGGTAGTCACGGTATATCAGTGGAAGAGTATTTTTTTAACCCCTTCACAACAACAGCAGCCTTTACATTGATGAAGAGGGATCACCTACCAAATAAACGTCTGTATGAAGAATCTTTACATTCATTGAAATGGACTCTTGAACCGGGAAGACGATGTCTGCATTTTCAATGTCATTTCTTAACCATAGGTTTTTGTTCCAAATAAACGTCTGTATGAAGAATCTTTACATTCATTGAAATGGACTCTTGAACCGGGAAGATGATGTCTGCATTTTCAATGTCATTTCTTAACCATAGGTTTTTGTTTAGACTATTTCTGCTCTCATTTTTTCCTTTTACCTCTTTAAAAATCCTTAAATATGGCATACATACAGTAGAGTACAGCATAATAATGAACACCAAGTAGCCTCGATCCATTTCAAAAAATGGATCATCATCAGCACCCCAGAAGCCCTCATCTTATTTCCTCCAATAACCCCTCTTCTCCCAGAGGAAACCACTCTCTTTGACTTTTATGATCGCAGCTTTCCTTTTCTTTATAGCTTGACCACCCATATATCCCTAAACACTGTAGTTTAGTTTTGCCTGCTTTGAAACTCTATATAAAGAAAATCATGTAGTTTACATTGTTTTGTGTCTCCCTCTTTCACTCCACACAGTTTATGAGCCTCATTAATGTTAAGTGCATCTCTAGTTTATTTGTTTTCATTGCCATTCAGTATCCCAGGGTGTGAATACACCACAATTTACCCACCCCCACTGGGTATTTGTTTACCCACTGATATTAACTTTTAGGTATGTTTCCTGGTGCATATATTTCTCTAGGGTTTTATCTAGGAACAGAATTGCTAGATCATAGGGAGGTATATCTTCAACTTGACTAGTGCTCTGTGTTTTTTTAGATTCTGTGTTTGTTAATTTGGCATCCACTCATCACAGGGCCAATTACATTAACCATATTTTCTTATTTTGTGTATTCTTGATGCTCTGGCATTTGGGGGCCTTACAGACCTGTAGAGATACTGCCCCTCCAAGGTGAGTCAATTCTTAGAGATTGCAAAGGGCTTGGTGGGAGGCACATTTTTTCATGCATGAACCAACCAATCCACTTTCTACACCAGCTCTCACACACCAAGCCAACATTTCTCCTGCCCTAAATCTGTCTAGGGCTGGGTGCCAGGCAACTTGAGACCACCTCTACAGCCCTATTCAATGACAGACTATTTTGTAGCTGACCCTGAGCTGTTTACTCTGCCCTGCCTTGTCTTTCCCACAGAAACTGTGATAAAGGCTGTGGCTTCAGTGTTCCCCTCACTCCGGCTTTTGCTCCTGACCACACTGATGCTTCCCATGTAGTCTAGTGTGGCATGGTGTGACCCTTCTCTCAGGAAAGGTGAGTAATAAGTTCTTCCTCCATGGCATTAGCTTCTCTGCATCGTCAGTTGGTCATACTTCTGTAAATTAAATCCCAGCATAATTTCAGAACAATTTGATAATGCCAAACTGCCTTTCAGAATGGTTGTGTCACTTTACACTCCTACCAGTGGTGTATCTGTCCCTTTCCAAAGATGCTCTCTGAGTGGACAGGATATTTCATTGTAGTAATAACATAAAATTGGAATTTTAGCAAATCTGGGTAGGTTTGCTGTTTAAGAGATCCGTGCTGAATGCCTAGTGGGGTCACTGTGGCAAAGTCATGGCCATTAGCCTCGACCTTGGCAGTGGGTCAGTCAGGTGGGCACCAGATGGCATGTTCATCATGTCTTTAAGAAAGAACCTCAAGATTCACAGTAAGTGGTGATGTTGATTCTTTTTCATTCTGATGTAGTGCTTTATTCATAAAGCACTGAGATATTTTCTGAGTTTGCAGATGCTTTAGTTGCCTGCCCAATGTCCAGTTTTTCTTTCTTCCTTACCAACAGAACTCTGATTTTGTTCGGAAGGCAATGTACCTGCCCCAGTGTTGGATCGTGCTTGGCCTAAGTTAATCAGGATAATTTTGTTCCAGCTTTCCCGGCCTCCCTCACCTCTATGAGTGGGACATAATCCCTGATTATGTGACTTAGTTTTGGCCAATGAGACATGAGCAGAAATCTGAGGAGGAGGCAGATATAGCTAGAACTCCCTCTCCCCATCATTTCTTCCTGTCCTGAATGCTGGGATTATCTCCAGAGCTTTTGGAACCATGTTGAGGTGATAAATTAATAGAATTTTAAAGCCCTGACAATGATAAACCACTGAATCAACACCAGCAGCCACCATCTTCTGGACTTCTTATGTGAGAAAAAAACCCATGTTTGTTTAAACTGGCTGTTCAGAATTTTTTGTTGTGCAGCCAACTGCCCTCTTAACTATTACATTAAAGGAAGCCCAAGTGTCTTAATACAGAAATTTGTAATTTAAAAGGGAGTAGAGTTGAAAACATTGCCTTTGAATGCTGCAAACATGAACACACAGGAGACCACATTTGCCTTTTATTCTGTATCCACTTTTTAATTTTTCCAAATATTCATCTATATATTTTTCTGTCTCATATCTGGACATTTACTATGTGCTAGGCATTGAATTAGGGGCTGTGGAGAAATAAGAGAGTGATTCTGTCTTCTAGGGGTTTATAGTTTATTAAGGAGACAGATGCAGAAGGAGTAGTAGTTACAAGAATGATAACACAAAGGTATGTCTAAAAGCTTGTGGAAAAAGAGAATAAAAAGTTGATATGAATCTTTCCGTGAACTTTTTGAAGTGCTATCGTTATCATAATATCAGCGTGATAAGTGAACAGCAGAGGATGGTCCAAAGTACGTGGTTAGCACCGAAGAGGAGTGAGCCACTCTGCCCCGGGGGCCGGCGTCAGGGAGGAGCAGCAGGAAACCCGGGAGGAAGTGAGTAATGGCTCGTTGGTAGCATTTAATCTTGAAGTCTCGAAGTATCAGGAGGACGTATAAATCACTTGCAACAGAAAGAACATTCCAGGCAGAGGGAACAGGGTGTGTAAAGGCACAGAGGCATGAAACCATATGATATGTTGGGGAATCAAGATCAGTATTACTGGAGCATGGCGTTCCAATAAGAATGTGGCCGTGAGTATCTAGTGCACATTTATGATACATTTGGATGTATCATAAACATGCTGGATGGATTTGATGGATACATTTGGAGTCATTACCTTCACAGCACTGGCCATGAGTCCAGTTGTAGTGGAACAATGTAGTAGGGCCCAATTGTTGTGGGATCGAGATCAATTTGGGGCAGTCTTGGTTGCTGGGGCTCATCTAAACTTTAAATGGCAAATAAGTTTCATCTTTTAATCAGGTCTGATTGGTAAGCAAGTGCTCAGAATATGTTTTGAAGAGTCTGAGGTCATATTTGGTATCAGCAAGAAATCTTAGATTGATAGTGTGGGGTGACATGCCATGCACTTGCCACCTTTTATCTAAATGCCTTGTTCTGCAGTGGTTCAGACTCTGTAGAGGAGCCTTTCAGAGGCCAGCTCATGCTGTTTGCCATATCGCTTACTTTATTACATGTACAATGCTGCTCTAATAACCAGAGTTGTCATTATAAACTGCATCAGCCATCTGCGTGCCTGGGAAGAACAGCTACTGGAGCAAACAAAATTTAAACTCCCTTGGCTTTCAAATAACAGGAAGATGAGGTACCAAATGTCAAGTTCTCATTTAAGTAATGATAAAACAACCAGCTTCATGTACCATCATTAGAGCCACCACATTTGTTATTGATAAAAATGAAGAACAATCTATATTGTGAGTTTCTCTTTCTCTCTCTCAAACCAAAATGATCTCCACATTCTGTTCTACACGCTGACATGGTATAATGTGTTTATGATTTGGTTTGCAACTGAAAGTATCAATTTCCCAGGATTTTTTTTTAAACCCTCTGTATTAGAGCAAGGCTTTGCTTCAGCTAGTTGGGTTCTGGTCTATCTATCTATCTATCTATCTATCTATCTATCTATCTATCTATCTATCTATCTAGATATGTATATATAGATATATATGTATGTGTATATATATATATATCAAATTAAGAGACTGGAGAGAAGAAGGTCTATGTGGTAAATAAATATTACCGATGGATTATTAGTGCACCTATTGAAGACAAAGGTGAGTTTCGTTAGCTGGCCATTCCCAGATTATGTGGGAAGACCCCAGTCACATGGATGGTGCATACTAAACCTAAAGGATCTTTGACTTAAAAAATAGAGACAAGAAACTAGACACCCACTAATGCCATAGGAGCACATCTAGGAGTAGCTCCCATGTGTCTGTGGTGGAAAAGAAGACACAGAGCATTTGGCACTGAAATGGAGGCCATAAATCCCAGTAGAAAACATGCTTTGCTGTGTGAACTTGGATTGGTCTTTTGTAATCCCTGAACCTCATTATCCTCATCTGTAAAATGAGAAAAATACCTCCCAGGGTTGTTACATGGATCTAATCAAATGAGATTATGTATGTGAAAATGGTCTTTAAATTATATAGCACTGTACAAATATATTATCCTCATCTGTAAAATGAGAAAAATACCTCCCAGGGTTGTTACATGGATCTAATCAAAGGAGATTATGTATGTGAAAATGGTCTTTAAATTATATAGCACTGTACAAATATTAGGTATTTTTATTACTATTATTACCTCATAGGTTATTGCAAGGTTCAAAAGTGATAATGTATGTGAAATTACTTGGAAAATTTCTTGGAAAAACCTGTCTGGAAAAGTACAAATGTAAGGTGGTAGTTGAAGTAATATTATCATAACTAAAAGTTATGAGTTGCTAGAGGAGGTGTGAAAAGTGTAGCAAAGAGAGTACAAGGGCACTGTGGAAATAAAAGGTTTAGAGCATTTTAGGCAAGTGGTCAATTCAATAAAAATGGAAGATAAACTCTGGAATTTTCCAGACCAGAAACATCAATGTCAAGGGAGTTGTGGACAGATTAGAAGTGATTTTTCAGCCAATAAGTCCATGCAGCATTTTACATTTGACAGGCTTTTGGAGTATAAGACCAAGAGACAGACTCAGGTTACAATGAAGAAATGGAGATCCATTGATGGATACATGTAGGCAGAAATCTGTACCACACCTTATGGGAAATTACAAAGAGGCAAGTCTCATGGGGAATGGTATGCACAGCAGGAACTGGGAGGCTATGTAGGCTCAAAAGCAACTCTAGGAACTGGATTATCTTGTTACCCTAGAGCAGCTGGAGTTTTCTAATTTTCTACCTTTGGTGCCACTACACAACGAAGGATCTCAGCTTCTCTTCTTCATGTCACTCAGTTTTTGCTTTCTGTCACTCTGGGCTGACCCCTTAGCTTTTGTCTACCCATGCTTTCTTTTGCTTGTGACTTCTGCTGCTTTAGGTTTCTGCGGAATGTGTCTCAGCTTCTGTTTCCTTCCCACCTTCCAGCTCCTGAATTTCTCTTTGATTCTCTTTTAAGCTTTTTAGGAGAATCTGAGTGGTTCCATTTATTCCTGTTGTCTTTGCTGTGTGGGGCTTTTGTGTCAGGCTAATTCACAGCTGGGCTGTTCTTCGGTCAGACTTCCATACCTGGGCCAATTACCTATGGTAGGGAGGTAGAGTCACATGATCCAAACATAGCAATTTATGCTGCAGGAACCCCTTCACTCAAGACTGTCAGTGGAACCTCCTGGGGTGGCATGGGGCAGGGGGGTCTGTTGGTGGGTAAATGCTCTGTGGCTTCCCCCTTCTGTACATATGTGAGCGTGCAAGGAGTTCTGCAACACTTGGTTTACTTGCAGTAGGAGCAGTGGCTTGTGTAAAGCATTTTCTGCAAAAACAAACACATTACACAAACACCGTCTTTAAGTATGATAATGGAAAAGAAGATGAAGTAGAAGGGGGAGAAGGAGAAGAGAAAGAAGAAAACTGCAGAAATTCTGAAATGTCTTCTTTTTAAGCCACTATGAAAAGAAAGTGCACACTATAAAGTGTCAGGAAGATCACACATGGCCAAAACTGAGCCTTATTTTGGGTTCTTGTTATTTTATCTAAGGTAGGTTCAAAGTAGTTTCCTCAACACGATTGAGAATCTCAGAGTTTTGGAACAGAAAAAATCCTCGAAGTAACCCACTCTTCAGTTTGCATGGTATAACCGCTTTAGGAAGCGGAGTGAGGCTGTCTGAGGCTGAGTGGCTGGAGCGACGTGGGAGGCTGTGTCCTGTGATTGCAGCACAGAGGAGTGATTTCAGCGCGGCACATTCTTGGCTGCAGAGCTGCTAACTCTGCTCGGCTGCTTGCATGTGGGCATTGGTGTAGATGGAAACCTTCTGGGCTTCAAGAGTTACCCCTTCCATTTGGGGCAACTGGCCTGCAACTCTTGCCAATCTTCCCCTTATAAAACCGAAATCTGCTTTTTCTATAAAAGGACGGTGTGTTTTCCAAGATTCGTGTTCAGCCCTCCGGTGTTCACATGCCATCCTCTGTGTCTCATTCTCGCCTCCTGTTTAGGCAGCCTCAGGGTTGTTACGAACTGCTAGAGTGAGAAGCCGTCTTGGTTTGCACGTGCCTGTGAAGGCTGTGGCCACTAGCAAAACAAAATGAAAAGAGCAAAATGCCACTGCCACCTTAATCAGTCCCCCAACTTCATCACACAACAATGGCTATCCTGGGTGAACGTTTTTATAAGTCTTGTGTTCTGCCAACAAATAACCAAAAAAGTATTACCACTGGATTTGAAGAGGCAGTCGAGGTTCTCATGGTTCTAAAATGATGAACAAAATAACCAAAATACATATCAGGTATCTGCTAGGTTCTAACTGTGTGGCCTTGGGCAAGTTACTTGGTCTTTGTTCTTCATGTTTCTCATCTGAACACTAGGATATTTATTTTCTTAGTAAATACATATCAGGTATCTGCTAGGTTCTAACTGTGTGGCCTTGGGCAAGTTACTTGGTCTTGTTCTTCATGTTTCTCATCTGAACACTAGGATATTTATTTTCTTAGCACTGTTTCTGGTTTACAGGAAATACTCAATGAACTACTTATTAGTATTATATACCTTTTAATTTAGTCAACATAAGAACTTTATGAGGAATGAAGCTCAGAAGAGTCAAGTAATTTGCTCAAGTTCTGGAAGGCAGTCAGTGGTAGAGTTAGAACACTTAGAACTAATTTTCTGACTTCAATGGGGTGGTCTTTTTGCTACACCAGCACTTTCTACAACAGCCCCTATGGTAGCGAGAATGTTCTGGAGAAGGCCCCAGTGTTGGAAACTTTCTTTCTGCTTTTCTCTTCTTTCCAAAGAGGGCTGGGCAGTGGGAACCCCGGTGTCCACCCCAGCTCTGGCTCTGCTCTCCCAGGATTCAGTGCAGTCCCTGTCTCAATGTCCATGTCCTGCTGGGCATCTTGTGGGCCACATCCATGCCCACCACCCCTCTGCCTGAACAGGTGGCAGGATCCTGGGCTCTGGAGGTGTTTGAGGAGAGCTGTAATCCTCTTGCACCCCTGCCTGTGTTTTGGACTACTTGACACTCCTGAGGGGCCCCAAGCATGTCTTGCCCAGACTCTGGGCTCCTTGTCTTGGCAAATCAACACAATGCTCACCAAGTTTTGCTTTCCTCAGGTTAGGTGGCTAATGTGTGTGGAATTACCCAATAAGATTTATTGAGGCCTCACATCAGACTTGACAGGGTTTATTTCTTATGTGATGTAGAAGGAGGCCATTGCCAGTGAAGGCCACACTGTCGGCCTCCCCTTCTGAAACGGTCTTGTTGACTAAAGTTCTGAGCAGGATTTTATTGGCACCTATAAATAGCCAAATTGGTGGCCCCTTGCTTACTTTCTCATTGACAGATGTGATGTGGAGCCTTTTCTCAGATGCCAGCCAGAGTCTAATCGGAATGTATCTGGTACCCCAGGTGACAGAAATGAAAACCCGAGTGAAAGGAAAATTAGAACTCAGCTGAACCGGGAAGAGTCTTTGGAAAAAGGACTTTTGTGCAGGTCATTGGAAAGTGTGTATGCATGATAATGGACTTAAGAAGAGAGGTGGGTGGGATGGGGTGGCGAAGTGACTGTGTGCCCGGAAGTCCACCTGGATGCCTACATGGCCACATGCACACACCCAAACAAGTGTGTCTCCCAAGACTTTAGCCTCCAGCTCACAGTCACTGAATTCATTGACCCACTTGTCCTACCCAATCAAGATTTAGACTATTTCCTCCATCCTTCCACAGACCATTGCTACACGGCCAGATGGGAAAAAGTCTACCGCCTGACCAAACTGCCAGCCAGCCCGTGAACAGTTCAGACAGCACGGATTTGTAGCAAAGGAGTCGTCATTATTCCTCCCCTCCTGCAAAGCAGCACAGGCATTCATTCTTGATTTGTGTTCCCTTGTCACTTTCTCCTCTTCCACGATGCCCAGGCTTGATATTTATCCTGGGTATTCTCGTGAATATTTGCTGGATTTTAATTTATATCAAATACAACTCAGAAGACAGACTTTCCATTTCTCCGATCTCCTGAGAAAGGCGGGAGTGTGTTAAAGAGAAGCTCACAGCTTCTCTCATGACCAAAAGCCTCCTGAGGTCTCTGAGCTCAATGCAAGGAATAAAGCAGGTTGGTTACCCCCTGTGTGGTGAGTTTCATCAAAATGTGATAAAACATGGTAATGAAAAATGGTGGGCTGAATTCATGGTAGTTCTGTTGAGGTACTCTGTGCAGGTAACCCAGGCCATAACTCGTTTGTCCTGTGACAGTTTTTATTTTTCTCTTTTCATGCAGTTTTGAGGAGGGAGGGAAATTGCCCTAGACGACAGATGTGGGAGAATTTTTTCTTTCTCCCTGTCCTGAGGACAGGCCTAAGGCTGCAGCCTGGTGACTCATTGTTGTGGTATTATATACCTCAAGATTAAGTGTGTGCTGTGGAAAGTGTGGGGCAGGATTTATCAGTGCGAATTCTTCCTTTGAAGTATCAGGCAGGCTACTTTGCTGATGGTTTCTGGATCCTGGCCAAGCCCCAGTACACTGTGAAAATAGCCGTCTTAGGTTTTCTTGGCACATGAGCACATTTGCACTTGATTCTCAGACCTCCATTGCTTTCTGATGTTTTTGAGGCCAGTGTTCTTAGGACTTCAGGCCCAGGGCCAAATTGTAACCCTGCCTGTTTGTGCTCCTCCAAATGCCCAATCCCAGTGTGGTCTTGACGGCTCCAGATACAGACTGTAACACCAACTCCAGTTCAGGCCGGCTTCGAGTTGCTTTTAAGCCTTTATGTTAAAATTTCTCTGTAGGCTACATTTCCTGCTGCCCTGCCCCCACTAACAAAATGTCGATGCTTTAGGCTTTTTACTGCAATGATGCTTTCTACAACAATGCTTTGAGTTTCCAGCTTGAAACTAAAGCAATGTGTATGTGGAGAAAAACCACAGTAAACTAAAAAAAGAAAATCCATCCTCCTCTAGTGAAAAATCCCTCATCTATTTGCCTGCATCTCCTCTCTCCCACCTTTTCTCATCATCGTACTGTTATTAATTTTGAGAACAAAGGACATAAAAGGCTGATGATGTTACATTCCCAGACACCCTTCCAGAGGTTAATATATCAGCCACATTTCTCATCACCCAGCTATGTGTAATAAATAATTTCCTTGTAAATGCATATTTCCCAATAGACTCCCATTTCAGGTTTCCCTCTAGCCTGGGAACCAGACCGTCCCTCCTGATGTAAATCTTGCCAACCTGGGAACCAGACTCTGTCCCTCCTGGGGTAAATCTTACCACATATAACCTTGCTGGGCATCTTTCATGCTCTCTCTTTTTGAGTGGGCAGACTCTTTAATAAGGAAACAATATGACTGGGCTTGAATATCAGGGAGGGCTCAGAAAGCTGTCAGGACCATGTCAATGGCCTACTGGTTGAAAACATAATGGAATGTGGTTGCAGATTGAGTCCCGTCGTAGGCTAAATTGTGTCTTTCCCACCCCTCAATTTGTGTGTTGAAGACCTGAACCTTAGCACCTCAGAATGTGAGCTTGTTTGGAGACAGGATCTTTACAGAGGTAAAGTTAAAATAAGGTTATTAGGGTGAGTCTTAATCTACTGTGACTGGTGTCCTTATAATAAAAAGAGGAAGCTTGTGGACTGACCCACACGTAGGCAGAATGCCATATGAATATGAAAGTGGCTGTCTACAAGTCAAGAGGAGAGTCCTGGGACAGATCCTTTCCTCACAGCCCTCAGAAGGATCCAGCTGACACCTTGATTTGGACTTCTAGCTCCCAGAACCGTGAGACAATACATTTCTTTTTTTAAAGCCACTCAGTTTATGGAACTTTGTTATGGCAGCCCTAGCAAACTAACATAGGTCCCTGTGGCAGCAGAATCTGAGGCAGAGACCAGCACGTAGGAGTTTGTTAGGGAGTACTCTTGGGATAAACTCCCATGGAAGAGAAGGAAAAGAAGCAGATTGAGAAGAGAGAGGGGTTGAGCTGAGACATAGCCCCAGCAAAGGCCGCAGCAGACTCCATGGAAAGCTCTGGATCTGGGATGGCCCCTCATTGTTGGAGCATGGGTTTGGGCCTTTCTACCCACTGGGTGTGGGCTGCCTTTGGAAGGAGTCATGACCTCTGGGGAGGCAGTTCTCTTCAGCCTAGGCAGATCCTGAAGAGGGCTGACAGTTGGGAATGGTCTTTTGGGAGCACTCCCAGCAGTTGGAGGAATAGGTTTTTCATTCCTCAGGGGGATCTGGGTGACACATCACAGCACCCACCATGAATGCATGTCATAATGGGTTGGTTGACTTATAGGTGGCTTTCCAAATTTCATGATTTTCAAAATGGAGTTGAACTTTGTAAGGTGTGGAACTCCCTTCAGTTTTCCTTTTTTTACTTCCCTTCTAGAAGAAACAGGCTGTGGCTCCCCTGGCCCTTTGAGCCTGCCCTGGGAGAGAGGTGGGGGTTTGGAGGTACATAAGTTGCTATCTAGACAGGGAAACAGAAACTACTCTGGATGTTTCTAACAGAGGGGATTAGTAGAGAAAATAGGTTACAAAGGCAGTGGAAGGGCTGGAAAAGCAAAGGAGAGGAAATGTTCCCCAGAAATTAGGATGCTGGCTTTGACCTGGGTTGGAACCTACAAGGCCATGCTCTCTGCTGAGCTGCTGAAGACGCTGCTGTTGCTGCTACCACAGCTATGGCTGGATCTGTGCTGCTCCCTCTGAACAGGAACTCAGGACACCACATTTGGATGCTGGTGAAACCAGGGCTGACACTGCTAGAGCTCAGTGTCACCTGTGGAGCTGCAGGAGCCCATAGTTGCAGGTCACAGTACTACTGCTGTTGGTGGCACGACCAGTAGCAGACAAAAAAGCCACCTTCTTCCTCCTGTCTTCTAGTATCCCTGCTGACAAGGGGCCTACAATATAGAAAAAGGCATGGCAGAATGGGCACGGATCTGAGACCAGTAAACAACAGTCCAATCTCTTTCTGACTAGCCCCCTGCTATGTCTCTGGTCAGTGGACTATCCTAAGAGGGAGGTCACATAGCAATGGCCAGGAAGTCCCTCCCCAAGTCAGAGGAGAAATCAGATCTACTGGCTCTCAGCCAGCATTCTCCTGACCAAACTATGGCTTGGCTGAAGCCCTGTCTCCCTTTTCTTTTCCTTCTCAGGATGAACACTGGATCACCATGAAGACACACCAGACATTGATTACAAAAGGGCCAACTAGGTCAACTAAACTACCCAGTTACTTTAGTCAAATACCTGCGCAAGCTGATGTTTCAATTGAATTTCTGGTTATTTGACTGAACTGGCCAAATAAATGTTCTTTGGACACATTTATTTCTCTGGGACATTCATAAAATAACAGCATCTACCTTATCATGAATAAAACTTGTGTTTATTAACTATTAACTTTTCAAGGTGATTTTATGTCATTTTCCTCATTCTCTTAGCAGCCATATAACTTGTCATAAATTGTCCTTCTTCCTTCATCCATTTGTCCTTTCAGGAAATATTTACTGGGCTCCAACCATGGACAAGGGTTTGTATTATGTGTAGTGGAAGGAATACAAAGGAGTAAAATAAATATCCCTACTAAGCAGGAGTCCACTTTTACAAATAAGGCAATTGAATTGCAGAAAGCAAACTAGTCAGTGATCAAGTCAGCCCACACTCCTGATTAGCAAATCCAAGCCATTCTGATAAACAACCCCCTTCTTATTGAAGACTGAGGTAACACATTCAGGAGCATTAAACTCTAAGATTCAAGTTGATGTCTTATTATTTTTGACATCATCTGACTGTAGTTTGATATGTGTTTGGTCTCAGGTGACCGTGAAGCATCTTCATTTGTCCTCATGGAAATGACTGAGCAGGCTTGGTTTTTGCACATTGCTTAGCTTTGTAGATACGAAATAAGCAATGTATTGTACTCCTTATGTCTAAGCACGTGGTTGCTATAATTTTTCCACAGACAGCTGAATCCAACAGCCTGTGCGTGGTGGTTCGACATGAGTGAGGACAAAATGGTAGGCGATAAAGGTCGTCAGAAGAGATGCCTGGGACTTCACCAGGCATTGCTGCTAGAGCCAGACAATCAGATATGGCAAGCCCAAGGGTGCTGCCAGATCCTGTGGAGCAAATTCTTTTCATCTGGAAATTGTACCTGCTGACCAGACCCCATATTGCTCCCAAATATAAGACTTGGTGAGAATTTTATCAAATCAACACTGCAGTTTGTAACTTGTGACTACTTTTTATCATATTATTCTAGCCATCTATCAATTTCTTCAAATTCTGGAATATTTCGGGATATTTTCCCAAAGCATACTTCTAATCTCAAACAATAGGCTGAACCCACTCCTCCTTTTGAGTGGTCCCTCTCAACAGCAGCACTCATGCTACCATGGTTTCCTTAGCAACGCACGTATTACAAAGGGGAGAGTGTGGTCGGAGGAGGCGAAGAACGAAGGGGCCATGGTACTCCCTGTGTGTTCCTGGGTGCCAGTGAGATTTTACCGCCTCATACTGGGGACGGTCATCTACCTCATGAAACGTTGCTGTCAGGCGACAAATCTGCATTTGGCTCACTTAAGATTTGTGAAGTATGTTCTGTGCATGATGCGTTTTACCATTTGAACTCCCAGAAAAGACAGCTAATTTTTCCTGATGCATCTGGGATGTTCCCCTAAGACAGCAAAGACGGGAAGGCAGTTTTGTGGTGGCTCAATTGTATGTGGGCTTAATTTGAAACAATTAATTTCATTAGCCTTGATATTCTAATTATATCTCTGCATTTCACCATGCAACACTTTACAGCTCAAACAAGTCGGCTCAGAAAATAATTGCCGTGTTCTTGCACAGAGAAAATGGAAAACAAAGGGCGATTGTGCCAGGGCTGGAAGGAGCGTTTTTCAATTGTTTCTCCTTCCCCTTTGTGTTTTCAATAGATGCCAACCCTGAGTGTTCAGTAAGGCCTCCAAGCAATTGGGAGCCCTCTAGCAGAGCCCAGCCAGGGTGTGGGCTCACCTGCCCAGGTCTTGGCTAGTCATCCACTTCCATCAGGACTTCAGGACGACACTTATTTAGACTCTTCTTATGTTGCTAGAGAACCTGTCTTCTAAATCTCAGAGGTTCTTTCTTAGGTGGAGGCACTTAAATGTCACAAGTTCCATGGAGTGTGAGAGCTTCCATAAATTTCCCCTTTCATTTCATAAATCAGAGTAACTGGGCAACTAGGTAACAGTTTGTGTTTGCAAGGTGATGGGATTTTATAGTGAATCTCTGCAGAGCCTTCGGTTGCTAGGGAACCTCAATGTAGTCCCATTTTGGAATAAAGAAAATATAATATGTAAAAAAGAAGTAAATTTCTCAAGAATGTCTGTAGTTATGGTTCAATGCAGATGCAGAATTCCAGAATGATTAATTATCCTAAGCCTATGTCAGTCATTTTTAATAATTAAAAATAATTATCTATTTTAAAATCGATAATAATAAGTAATATGTTAAAATAATCATTAATTATTAATTAGTTATAATTAAGCATCGAATCTTAGTAAGTGATTAAGGGGGAATTATTATATTTTATAGGGGAGAACTAATGACATAGGGAAAGAAGTCTTTTAGAAATACTAGAATGGAAGTGGCATTTGTGCACATTTGCTAGGTGACGCTTCAACTGCCACACGCTCCCATAGTCCCATGGCTGCATCTCTCTCTCTTTTTAGTTAAAAATATTTTAATT
>NW_007728814.1:214772-217339 GCF_000696425.1 Galeopterus variegatus
TTTGTGCACATTTGCTAGGTGACGCTTCAACTGCCACACGCTCCCATAGTCCCATGGCTGCATCTCTCTCTCTTTTTAGTTAAAAATATTTTAATTTTGGTAAAATATACATAACTTAAAATTTACCATCTTAACCATTTTCAAGACTACCATTCAGTAGTGTTAAGTACATTCATGCTGTTGTATGATCGGTTTTCAGAACTTTTTCATCTTGCAAAACTGAAAATCTGTACCGATTAAATAATAACGCTCCATTCTCCCCCACTCCTGGAAACCCCCATTTTACTTTGTTTCTATGAATTTGACTACTCTAGGTGCCTCATATAAGAAGAATCATACAGTATTTGTCCTTTTGTGACTGGCTTTTTTCACTTAGTTTAAGGCCTAAAGGTTCATCTATGTTGTACATGTGTCAGAATTTCCTTCCTTTTTAAGGCTGAATAATGTCTATTGTATGTATATATACATTTTATTTATAAGTACATTCATTGGTGGACATTTGGTAATGTAGTGAATTGAATTGTGTCCTCCCCAAAACTCACTGAAGCTTGAATTGTGTCCCCCAAGTTTTAGGTTTTAGAGACTTAGCCCCTGCTGTGACTATTAAAGAAGGTGGGAAATCCTATTATGCTAATTGGAAGATAGAACCTTGCAGAGGTGATTGGATTGTAGGAATGTGCAGTATCGAATGGATTAATAATGGAGGTCAGGGGTGTGGTTCTGAGGGCTTTAAAAGAAAAGATAGGAGAGTCTGTCTTTCTCTGCTCTCTCTGCTTCCACGATCTTGCAATGTGAGACCCCTGGGTCACTGTCGCCACCACCAGATGGACTTTGGACTTCCCAGCCTCAGAAACTATAAGCAATCAATTTCGTTTTTTTTTTTTTATAAATCACCCAGTTTCAAATATTTTGTTATAAGCAACAGGAACAGACTATTACTGGTTACTTCCACCTTTTGGCTATTGTGAATGATGTTGCTGTGAATATGGATGTACACATATCTCTTTGAGACCTTGCTCTTAATTCTTTAGGGTATATATATCTAGAAGTGGAATTGCTGAATCATATGTAATTCTCTTTTCAACTTTTTGAGAAACTACCATAGTGTTTCCGTAGTGGTGCGCCAGCCATATACAAGGGTTGGAATTTTTCCGCATCCTCACCAATGGTTGCTGTTTTCTCGTTTTCACTTTGACAATAGTCATCCTAGTGGATGTAAGGTGACCCGTGGCTGTATACTGATGGTGTGAAATTCCTTTTGCTGCTGTAATTCTATCTCTTTCTCTGCCATTTAAGAAAACGTATCGGAATACACAGATTTATGAATGACTGTGAACTGGTGAGAATATTGAGATGGCTCTAATTTGTCTTTTGTAAAGAAACTCCTTCCCATGCTTTGTCATTCTGTTATGAGTAACAACGTATTTGTGATACTCCCTATAAGTTACTGAAACACATTAGTCAGTCCTGATACCACAATTGAGAAACACTCTTGACTGAATTGAGTTTCTCACTCAAAATGGATTCTTTATACACTCAATGAAAACAGCATATTCTCCTCTGGATCAGGGCTACCAAAAGGAAGAGAAAAAGCAAGAGGAGAACAGAAAGCCCATCATGTAACAAGATTGTACGTCCTCCCAAATGCTTTTGTCAGAAACACTTATATGAAGTGATGGCCGTCTTCATTTATAGAAACTCTGAATCCCCAGGTTTAGAACCCAAGCAAGAAGCACCCATCACTCTTAGGCAGATATTTAGCAATTCCCACCTATCCAAGTTGGTCTTGTGTCAGCATCTAGAGAGGAAAAGCTATAACCATGAACAAGAACGTTTGCTTTTTTCTGAGCTTTCATTTACTCAAGCAGGTTTGGTTCAGTTTAAGAAAACTTTATCGGATTTTTTTTTAGTAGGAATTTATATGTGAAGAGAGGCTGCAGACCACTTAAATAG
This sequence comes from Galeopterus variegatus, assembly GCF_000696425.1. Classification (NCBI taxonomy): domain Eukaryota; kingdom Metazoa; phylum Chordata; class Mammalia; order Dermoptera; family Cynocephalidae; genus Galeopterus; species Galeopterus variegatus. Next base: position 216,726 of record NW_007728814.1, read on the forward strand.
TATCCGAATCACACAGTGGCTTTTCAGGCCCCCCAAAGACTATGGAATGCTGAAGATGCCAAGTGCTATATCTCCAGCCTACTGTGGAATAGCAAATGACAGACCTTTGGCCATGGGATCTGGTGGCAACTTTCTCCCAGCAATTTCTTCTCAGGGCCAAGGGAAAGAAGACAAAGTATGTAGGGTGGGAAGATGGCAGAAAGGCCAACAAGAATACTCCAGCACATTCTGTGTCTAAATCATTCTCAGTATTGCTCTACTTGAGTGTATTATCCCTAGTCAACAACCCCTTAGGTAATTACAATGGAGTAGCTTTTTTTTTTTTTTTTGTCTTCAGCTCCAGTTTGAGTCTTTAGAAAAGACTTGGGGACTCCTGGAAACTTGAGGTAGAGCATTTTAAAGTAGGAGATAAAGATGAGAGGTGGTGGGCCGACCTGGTGGCGCACTCGGAGAGTGCGGCTCTGGGAGCGCAGTGGCACTCCCGCAGCAGGTTCGGATCCTATATAGGGATGGCCGGTGCACTCACTGGCTGAGCGCAGTATGGGCAACACCAAGCCAAGGGTTGCGATCCCCTTACCAGTCACAAAAAAAAAAAAAAAAAAAAAAAAAAAAAA
>NW_007728814.1:218152-241801 GCF_000696425.1 Galeopterus variegatus
AAAAAAAAAAAAAAAAAAAAAAAAAAAAAAAAAGATGAGAGGTGGTGATGCTCCTGGGAAACCCTTCTACATGCACAGCGCATCTGTGCCAGCCTGTCTGAGATTGCTGCTCTTTCTCCTGTGTGGTGGAGCATCACTAATCATCCTGGCCTCCCACACGTAGCTCTTGTTCAGATTACTTTTCTAAAACCTGCTTGAAATTTCTCTCCACCTACTTTTTCTGTTTTTAAACTTGTAGCTTATCTCTTGGGAAACCATTACTGAGAGAAACAGTGAACACTCACTCAAGTACCATGACCCTGGAGAAGTGGTTCAGGGTAGTGGTTAAGAGGGTATGTTCTGGGTTGGACCACCCATGTTCAAACCCTGGGTTCACCACTTACTGCTTACTCTCTCTGAGCCCAGGTTTCACATCTCTAAGTGGGGAGAGTGAGACTACCATCTCAGAGGGTTGCCCTGAGCATTAAGTGAATTAAAACTTGGAAAACACTTGGAAGAGCACCTGCACATAGTATGTGCCATGTAAATATTACTTATCATAGCTCTCCTGGGCCCTGAGTTCCATTTCCTCTGCCCAGCTCACATAAGGAAGGTTCAAAACCCAACTCTTATATCTACACTTAACTCACAGTTTTGATTTCAGATTCTGTTGTGAGCAAAGTTTTAAGGTTTATTTCCTCTAAAAGTATGTAAAAGATTGACTCCCTGACTATGAATTGGCTTCTCTTTCTCCTGCCCTTCAAATTCTCAGCTTTCTCTTTGTTCTCTCTTCCCCTTTTCTTTTTCTCTTTCTTCTTCTTCTTCTTTTTTTTTTTTTGATTTTGTCCTCACACCAGAAGGTATTGCAACCTTCCCCACCCCTCTACCTCCCAGTATTCTAGCACACACATTTGCACAGTCTTGTTTAAAATATAGCAAGCTGAAGTTTGTTCTTGTTATTAGTCTACAATGAATTTAACTCCACCCTTCAGTTGACCAGATAGTTTCTCTCTTCTTCCATTTGTCTCACTCCTCTCCTTTGCTCTGATTTTTAAGAACCATGGTCATTAGATTCCATACATGTACCCTTAGAATGCAGTATGGCACTTTAAACTCTGGATCCATATGAGGCATCTTTTTGAAGGTTCAGCTCTAAGTACATAAGTAATATAGAAGATTACTTTTATTTTGAAATATGAGGGTAAAAATGAAAGATGTCCACAAGTATTGAGATAAAGCATGAGACTTCGAAGAAGCCATTCACTTGCTGAAGACCTTTGGACTAACTCTCCAAGTGATGTGCTGACTCTCTCTGCCCTTGGGAGATTTTGGTGGGAAAGTTTGAGAAGTGCCCCTGTGCTTGGTGACCCTTGACCTTGACCATCTCCTTAGCTATTGTTGGAAAAGCAATGATTTCCTATGGACCACATACCCAGTAAAATTGGGAGACTAGTATTTGGAGAAGAGAAAACAAGTGTTGGCAAGGATGTGGAGAAAAGAGAACACTGGTACACTGTTGGTGGGTGGTTAAGGTAGTATAGCCATTATGAAAAACAGTATGGAGTTTCCTCAAAAAAATAAAAATATAACTATTATATGATCTAGCAATCCCACTGCTGTGAATATACTCAAAGGTAATGAAGTCAGCATGTCAAAGAGATATCTGCACACCCATGTTTATTGCAGCACAATTTAGAATAGCCAAGATATGGAATCAACCTAAGTGTCCAACGGTGGATAAATGGGTAAAAAAATGTGGTGTATATACATATTGGAATGCTATTCAACCATGAAAAGAATGAAATCCTGTCATTTATGGCAACATGGATGGACTTGGAGGTCATTATGCTAAGTGAAGTAAGTCAGACACAGAAAGACAAATATCACATAATCTCACTCATATGAGAAATCTAAAAAAAAAAAGAAAAGTTGATATTATAGAGACAGAGAGTAGAACAGTGGTTACCATAGACTGGGGAGGGGAGGGAAGAAGGGAAAACAGGGAGAGAAGTTGGCCAACAGGTACAAAATTACAATTAGATAGATGGAAAAACTTGTGGTGTTCTATTGCACAGTAGGGTGACTATGGTTAACAGCTAAGTTTTGTACATTACATAATAGCTAGAGGAGAGGCTTTGGAATGTTTTTACCACAAAGAAATAATAAATGCATGAGGTGATGGATAAAATAATTACCCTGACCTGATCATTATACAACATATCTATCAAAACATCAGATTGTATGACCTCATAGGTATGTACAATTACAATGTGTCAATTTAAGTAAGTAAGTAAGTAAGTAAGTAAGTAAGTAAGTAAGTAAGTAAGTAAGTAAGTAAGTAAGTAAGTAAGTAAGTAAGTAAGTAAGTAAGTAAGTAAGTAAGTAAGTAAGTAAGTAAGTAAGTAAGTAAGTAAGTAAGTAAGTAAGTAAGTAAGTAAGTAAGTAAGTAAGTAAGTAAGTAAGTAAGTAAGTAAGTAAGTAAGTAAGTAAGTAAGTAAGTAAGTAAGTAAGTAAGTAAGTAAGTAAGTAAGTAAGTAAGTAAGTAAGTAAGTAAGTAAGTAAGTAAGTAAGTAAGTAAGTAAGTAAGTAAGTAAGTAAGTAAGTAAGTAAGTAAGTAAGTAAGTAAGTAAGTAAGTAAGTAAGTAAGTAAATAAATAAATAAATAGGGTGGCACATAAATGGCAATAAAGTCAGCTTGTCTTCTCATTGAGAACCAGTATTCTTCATTATGGTTCTCTCCATATCATAATTCTCTGCACTAACTGGAGCACAAACATTCACAAATAATCCAAAAATGTGTGCTGAACTATGGTTACAATCTTCCTGAATGCAACTATTCCATACCTAGAACCTTCTAACATGTGGTGAAATTACTTACTTTGATCATTATGTCTTTCCCAAGAAGCATGTAGAAATTTGGCACTGAGTACCAGAGTACCCAGTAACACTGAGTGGTTCACATACTAATTGCATGTTTCTTACTTTAGAAAGCTCTAAATACTTCTGTCGACCACCTATACTAGCCTTGGGTTGTGCACTGAGGCTCAGTTGTAGATTTTCAAGTACAGAGGAAGAAAGAAATTCTCCTGCTGTCCTTGGGCTCCCAGTGACTGGCAGGAGTGGCAGGCACCAAGCTGTGCAAATGCTGACACGTTCACATTTTGTATATGTAGGAATATTGCAGACATGTTTGTGTGATTACAGATCATGGATGTAGCAGCAGCTCCTTCCTGGTTCTGATGCATTGGGCAAAACTGTAGTCCTGGGGAGGTGGTTCTGGGATAGCGAACAGATATATATAAAGCTTCCAGTTTTTCAATCATTTGTTATGTCATCTGTCCTTGGGCAAGAAACTTAATTTCTTGGTGTATCAGTTTGTATAATGGAGATGTACATCTATCGCAAGAGACGAGTGTTGTTTTTAAATGAGGTAATGTATGCACATGGACTGAGCACAGAGCCTGGCACATAGTAGGTACTCAATAAATGATAGGTGAGCCAGAAACTCCAAGACCTCCATAGCAGGTAGTTGCAGAGGTGAAAACAGTTTTCTCTGCCTCAAAGAAAAACATACAAAAGACCCCAAAACTCAAAAACCCAGCCAAGCAGAAGGTTGAATACCAGCATATTCTGGAGACAAGAGAGAGCATCCTCTATGCAGACACTGTTTGCATCCCTCTTGTGCTGTATCAGTGACACACAAGGATGAGTTATGAGCATAATCTCACCTTGAAACTTCCGCTCACAGAGAATAGCACCATCTTCAAGTTGGTAAATAAGCTCAAAGGAATTTAATTTACCCTATCAAGTATGGATAATACTGCTTTATCTTTTATAGAAGATATGCTGTGGCCTCCAGAATGGCAGTAATGAGGCTGTTACCATCTGAGAGCAACTCCCTCTGGAGTTCTGATGGAGTTGTAGGCCACATAGTGTGACTCATCTGTAAAGCACGCTCTCTGTTTAGTAATCTCAGTGACTCCCCTGGTTGTGACATGCTGTCTTGGGGAAAGGAAGAGGCAGTGAAAAGGGGACTGAGGGGAGGGTAATGGAAGACTGGGCTTATGGCTGTATTTTGTAAAACCATTATTTTTCTTCATTACCAAGGGAGTACCCCCACTTCTGCACAACATTTTATACTCAATTAATTCCTGGAGATATTGCCAGAGACTAATGTGTTTTGTGTATATACTAAATAACCTTTGGATTTTTTTTTTTTTACTGTTAAGGGGATCGCAACTCTCTGCAAGGTGTAGTCTGCACCACGCTCAGCCAGTGAGTGCACCGGCCATCCCTATATAGGATCTGAACCCGCAGCCTCGGCGCTACCAGCGCCGCACTCTCCTGAGTGAGCCACGGGCCGGCCCAACCTTGGGATGTTTTCTATGTTGTTATTTGTTTACACCATATTTGTGCAGGCAGCAGTAATATATTAATTGCTCACCTGAGGCATAGAATAGCTATCCTGAAACTATCGTTCTTTATTTGATTTGGTTAATCTGGCTTATCACAAAATGCCAGTGGAAATGGAGCTCAAGAGCTGAGGATACTACTCTGAAGTATTTTTGTGTGTTACGTATTGAGTTGTTTACTTGTCTTCAAGTTTCACGTTCTTTATATAAAAATAGATATGAGAACTAACCATTGGTGAGCCTGGAATCTTTGAGATCCCCTGGTGTGGACGTACTGTGGCTAAATGAAACTTTGCAATAGGGACCAGAGTCCCTAGATCCTTATCAGTCCAGCTGGCATCTGGCCATTTTAGTTAGTCCTTACTTGGTTTCATGGCCTAGTAACATGGGATTTTATATGTTTGATAAATTCATATTATACAACATGTGCTAAAGAAGTGAACCAGGGCCCAGTTGTGGGCTTGAGTTCTCTCTGGAGGGTCGGTGGTCCAGAGTGTGAGGATGGGACATTCTTCCACACCCCTTGGGCACAGTCTTTTCCCTGTCTTCCTGACAGACCTCTGCAACAACTGTTGGAAGAATTGAACTGACGGACATCAGAGGTTTGCCCAGGGACCAAAAGCCTCATTTCCAACAGTTCTTTGGTCATAGATTTTTGCCATTTTGTTTCTTGCTCAGTGCTAAAGTCAAGTTTTGGGTACAGATCCTGAAGTATTCTTCAGTGTCTGAAAAGTCCCAATGAGTGCATTCTTCCACATTACTCTGTTCTTAGTGGGTATGTTTTTCCTCTGTACCAGCAGGACTTGGAAAACAAGCAGGATTCTCCTCTGAGATTCTTCCAGTATTTTTTCTGGGTTCTATTAAGGTACTGGGATAGGTCTCAGAGAAATTGTTTCATCCTTTGAGCAATTAGTACCTTTTTAAAATTCAGACATCTTTCAGACTCCATCCTGCAGACCCCACTGAAGTATTTTTGTCAGAACGGTTTTATCCACTCTAGATCATGTTTTGCCAGCTGCTCCGGCCAGCAGCACAGAGAAAACACTTAGGCATATGGTCCAGATGCTTGCATTTTTATCTGAGTAAAATCTGTGTGAAAAGGCCCCAGAATTTAAAAAACCAATCAGTGCATATGACATCAGAATGTTTACTGTTTCTGTCCTGGGGACATTTTCTTGGCATCCCAGTCTGATCTTTAGGTGTGTCTAATTGTTCTAAAGTCACAGCTGCATGAATTTGATTTGCCTGCAGAATAAAAAGTCATATCTTTCAACTTCAGGGAACAATCTTCAACTTCCCTCTTGCTTCTCACCTTTGAATTTCTGTGAAGCCCTCAGACTTTAAACTCTTTTGGCAGCAAAGTAGAAAGTGTTTTCATTTTAGCCTCAGAGGCTGGCTTTTGGTACCTTTTGAACTTACCCTGAAGAATAAAGATCATTCAGAATTGACCTCGTCACTTGGACTTTAAAGCATGTTCATAGAGAGAGAGAAAGTGAGAGAGAGAGAAGAAAGGAAGTCTTTGCTGATTTTTCCCTTTGTAGATACTTGTGTGACCCTTTCCTGCAGGCTTTTGTGGGGGCGTTGCAGCAAAGAGTTTTGCCTCAGACAGCAATTCTGTTGAGACACAACAGACTTATTTTCCTGGAGCTGAAATAAGTATTTCAACATTGATGTTTAAGGCGCCCTCTGAGCCTGATCTCAGGCAAGCAGGAAGCTACTATTTTTAGTTGGGAAAATTATCAACATAAAATGAAGAGAATCGGATTGTGGCCAAGACCCTACTGCTTCTTCAAGTTATTCAAGGTTAATAATGTCAAAGATACTCACTAAGCAATGGGCATATCCCTCTGGGCAATGCTCTGACATGATTCAGTATTTGAGTTATGCAACGAAGCTGCCAAAATCCAGTGAGGGTGGACACTTTTGTGGAGAACTTTCTTCCTGAGAACTACCTTCTTGGATAAGTAGGCTGTGGGCCCTCCCCATTACCTCCTTATCCCCTGTGGAGGGGTTTGAAGTGTGTGAGACTGGAGTGCTCTGTCCAGTGCTTGGTCCTGCCTGCAGCTGCCAACTTTTCCTGCAAATGCAGGGTCCAGTCCTACCTCTCCTAGAGAAGACCTCTCTTCTTGCTTTGGAGATTGCCCCCAGCACATGGCTCAATGACTCAGCTGCCAAACTTCCCTTACTGGCCCAATTGGACCGCTGTTGAAGCACTTATAAAGTCTGTAGCCCATTCTCTGTGATTAGTACTCGCAGAACAAACCAGTGACATAAAACGAAAAACAGACCCAACTAGCAGTCATTTCCCAAAACTTTTGCTTTGAATTGCTACATTTTCTATTGCCGGGGTATGATCTTTCCTAACATCAGCAAAAATACCACCCACACGCTGTTTCTCATACTTTTCACTAGTTATTATTATTATTTTTGCAGTTTATAGACGTATGAGAAGGGCTTTATACAAGCTTACCTCAGGGGTGCTATGTCAGTTGCAAGTGACAGAGGATTCAAAGAAAGTTTAAACTGAAAGGGAATTTATTGATGGGAAGTAGTCAGGGCTTCAGAACACATAGGTTTCGGGGCTTAGTTGATATAATCACAGCTGTTGTTGTCTTTATAACTTTTGCTGTTGTCATCACTATATTTTGGCTTGGTCTTTTTTTTTTGTTGTTGTTAGCTTAGAAGTCTCAATGCTATGCAACAGCAAGACAGTTCTTAGCTTTAAATTCAGAAAGTAAGAAGAGTGACTGCTTCCCTCACAAATACCTCAGCAAAAATCTCAGAGTATCTCATTGGCTCTGATGGGGTCTTATGCCCTCCCTAAGCCTCTTATTGAGGAACACAATGATCACTTTGGTTGGCCTGAATCACATGTCACAATGAGCTTGACTTAGAGTCATCTCCCCTGGAACCACATGGACTGGAAATAGATAAATGGATTTCCAAATAAAAATGAGGACTGTTTCCACAAGACGGGGAAGTGGAAATTCAGTTTGACAAAGAGAACACACATCCTCGATAGGCACAGATGCTTCTAAGCATCCATGCTTTCTCAAATGGTGCCAGCTTCATGGCAGGCACTGGACTAAGTCAGGGTGAAAGCAGGAGGAGAGAAAGATAGGTGTAAAGATGATTAAGGCAGAATCTTCACCTTTGAGGAACTCAGTGTCTCAAGTTTTGCTTCAGACAGAGATTGCAAGTTCATGGTTCCAGTGCCAACACATCTCATCCTGTGTTCATGCCAGACTCACTGCTGGGCCCTTCCTGTTGAGCCTGGATGTGGCTTTAGAATTCCTTGCATCACTGCATTCCAGACAGTCACTATGAATTGGCAGATTTTGGCACATGAGAAGATACTTATTTTTCAACCTGGGTTAGACTGCTATTTAGTGAATTGGACCAAGTCAGCATTCACTTTCACTGTGGTTGGGTAACGTGGGCTGGGTGTGAGCTGGAGGCAAAATATGGCTGGTTAGCAATTGATCACAGTTCACTAGTTGTCAGAGAAACCCTGAATCTGTATGAGGATAATTGTTTACACAGTTGACTGTATTTCACAATTTGCAGACATCTAGTTTCTTACAAATAGGTCAATGAGTATATCACACTCATCGTCTTTCAAAACACTTCAATATTTTAAATAGTCTAGATGAACATAACAGTGGTAACTATGCCCACTTTTTTTTTACAACTTTGTTAAGTGAAATCTGTGCAGAATGGGGGAGGGGAAGAAAATTCATATTTCACATTACTATAGCAGAATTAACCCAGCTCTTTACTCTCATTGTTTACAAATTACACTCAGTTGATTTAATTGTAAGATAAAAGGCCACATGTGCCATGTAGTCGTACATGTGGCCAAGAGGAAGGATGCAGGGCAAAAAACCATGGCAGGATGCACAAACATTATGGAGATGCTTGCTTTCTCAGAGCTCTGAGAACCATATGAAGGCATGTTAGCTGAAAGAGTATGAAGTGATGACCCTGAATAGGTCCTAATTATTGGAGGTCAGCACTTCTGAACTCATTTGGACAAGACATTAACCAACGGAATCAACAAATCTTTACCTAGCTTCTGCCATGTGCAAATTACTCTTAAATGCTTTGTGAGATACAAAGAGAATAAGCTTGTCTCTTTTTAAAGGAGAGGTAAACAATCAAGTTGGAGATACAAGATTTACAAATATGAAAATTTAAGTGACAATAAAGCACTTAATAATAGCAAAAAATAATGGAAGAGATGTCAGTAGGCAGTAAGTGGTGAATTACCAAGTGAATTATCTGAACAATAATTATGGGAGATTTTTAGGAAGGAGTGGTTAGTTCAAGCAAGGGAATGAGTGTCCGGAGCCAAAGAGCCCGGTCATAGCCTGCCCAGGGTCATGAAGCCCTGCCAATAGCCCTCTCACACTAAAGATATAAATGCTGTGACCTTTCCGCCATTTTCTCCTTCTTACTGCTTGCACAGCCCTAGGCATAGATCACCGCTGCTTTGCTTTAGATAGCTGAGAAATGTTCCATTTCCCGGAATGATTTGCCCTGTGCTTTTTCACAGAAAACATCTGCATACTTCCTTATCTGCTGATTCCCTCCTGCTGTCTATATAAGCTGTGACCTTCTGGCTAATAAACGAGACTTGATCAGAATACTGTCTTGTCTCCATTTCTCATGTCTCTTGTCCCATACAGTTCCCACTCCCCCCTCCAGGGTCTGCATTGAATATCCTGTGGGTCGGGACAAATGAATGACTTCATTACTGAGGAAGTGTGACCTGACCTTGGTCTTGAGAGTTAGGATTGGTTAGAAAAGCAGTTCTGGTAGGGAAAGCAGCCTAAGGAAAAAAAAAAAAAAGGAATAGAAGGATCAAATTCAAGTATATTTGGAAGAGGATGAGTAATTAGTCTGACTGGGGTTGATGTTTTGTGTAGAGGAGTAGAGGAGAGGGGTGATGGTGAAAATTTGAGTATATTGGGGTCAATTGTGGAGGCTCTTGAATGCTGACCTATAATTCACTTCTAAGTAATGGGGAGTCATGGAAGGTTTCTGAGTTGCAGAGTAACACTGTCAAACAGTGTTTGGGGAAAGAATAATTAGACATAGATGTGGGGGATAGGATGGAGGTAACAGTATTGAAGTTGAGGAAATCATTGTTGGGCCTTTTCAATAATCCTAGGAAGGGTAAAAAGGTCCAGTTAAGGTCCAGTTTGGTCTGTTTGCAATAGTATTGTGAAATAAAAGTCAACAAAATTTGGTCACTAATTAGATACTTTCTGTAGAGAAGGGAGGAAACATAAATTTGAGACTTCAGTCCCCAAAGATTGGAATAATGGAAGAATCTGGAGAGAAAGACAGTTCTGGGCTCATGAGAAACTGAGGCCTCGATGTTGAGGTTTCAGTGAAGTCACAGTGACCAAGTAAAATGTCCAGCACTTCACTGTGTTGATGGCCAGTAAGGCTTTGGCTGGAGGTTCAGGAGTCACCTGCATGGAGGAAATGTTGGAAATTAGAGGAGTATATCCTGAGAGGGCCAGGGCCAAGGAATGAACTAAAGGAATTCTCATTTTTAAAGTATTGGAGGAGGAGAAGGAACTAATGAAGAAATAGAAACCAGTTTTCAAGAGGTAGGAGAACCAGGACAATGCAGCACCATGGAAGATAATTAAAAAGTATGATTTAGAGAAGAAAGCATGGCCAATAGCCCATAGGCTACAGAAGAATCAAGGAGCATACGAAACAGGGAAAGGCCTTTAGTTTTGGTGGTCCAGACATCAAAGGTGACCTCCTAGACAATCACAAACAATCAGTTGAAAGAAAGCCAACACGAGCTACAGAGAAAGAATTCTACAATGTGACCCAACAAGTCACTAAAATCATATAGATTCTGGGTAAATCTTGGCTGATAAATGTTGCTGCCATCAAAGATTATGGAAGGGAATGCTAATTCCTTGGGAAAATACTAGATTAATTATCCATGTATTTTGTATGCACAGTCTTTGTTGCAAAGATGATGGTAATATGAAAGCAACAGTGCTGAAAGTGAACACCTTTTATGTACTAGGCATTGTGCTAAGCACTTTAACACATTTAGGTCACACTTGCATTTTGGAGTTGAGGAAACTGAGTTTTGGAAAATTTATTATTGCTTCTGAGATTATATGGCCAGTGAACAGCAGAGTTAGTATTCAAACTGATGTCAGCCTGACTCTAGAGCCCAAGCACTGTCTACTGCACCAGGTGGAAAGGCTTTAAAAAATGAATGCTTGACATGAGAAAAATTCCTCACTGCTAGGATTTCCTCTTTAATGTCAACCCCTGTTGGTAACAAGAAGATTCCTTCTCAGTGGAGAGACATTTTTTTCCATGACCTTAACATGTGTCTCCATTTGTGAATTTGATCTTAATAGAATTATCATCCATGTCAGTCATCTGGCACTCACCTTAACTGCCTTATTACCTTCTTAAAACTCCTAGAATTACTGAAAATTTCAGAATTCTCTAAAGTAGGAAGAATAATATTATAAATCCCGGTGGAGATCCTAATACTTATGAGAAGCCTCGTTTTTCACAACCTTTTAATTTTTCAGCTTCCACTGAGAAAATGCCTTTATGTTTCTCTTCTCCTAATGTTCCTCCTATTAAACATTGTGTTTCTACAGGTTACAAAACATTTACAATCTATGGTCTTTGATACATTCAGCTGGTGTGTTCATAATTATAATTATAATTATTATTATTATTTGTTTTCCAGTCCTCATCAGATACTTTGGATCCACAATAAAGACAACACAATGAGAACTCCTCGCCCTCAAATTACAAAATAGAAAAGGGGGAGATGGCATGGTCCACGCCATGGCATGATCCTAAAGGAGTCAGCTTGGGCTGCCCTCTCCGAGCTGGCAGGGCCGCTGGAGGGAGAGCTGCTGGCAAGGCCACAGCTACGAGCACTTGCTGCAACCAGAAGGACTGCCTGCCTTGGCTTTGTGGCTTTTGCCTTCTCTTTCGATATTTTGGTTAGCGTGGCAGTTCTCTAAATTCCTAAAAGATTATAAAAATAACACAAATAATTATGTAGTCATTGAACTAAACATTCCCACAGAGGATCCGAGTAAATTGGACAATTCAAAATTATCCCCTTATGATAAATTGACCACACCAACATATGTTCCAAAAGCACCGCTCGTGACTAAATATGAGCTGCAGCCTAATGTAAGTTGGCAAACATCATTTACTAGAGATTGTATTAATGGCAAGAGAATGGTTGACATTAATGAGAAACTATATGATTGGGACAAATTAAGTATATGGGAACAAAACTGTGGAACCCCCTTTACTTGGTGGTGTCCAGTTTTAAATAAATCATTAAGAATCAGGAGTTGGGATAAAAATATATGCTGTAAAATTATTAAACCTGCAAAATTAGATCTTAGAAAAATAAGTGAGTGCAATTGGTTTTGTGAGGGATGGTGCTGTGCACAAGGACACTTATAACATTTAGATCAAGATCATAGGGCCACAGCAAATGCATAACCTTAAAATGAGCATGATAATGCTGCTCAAATATCCGCTGTTCTTTTTTTACATTTGGCTCCCACCCTGTTAACAGGGTGGATCTTAACCACAGTTTGCTAACAGAGAAAGATCACAAGATAACTTCAAGACAATGAAGGGATGGTTTGAATCTGATAAACCTGATTCCAGGAAAAAGCATGAGTTGATCACCTGAGACGTGCTGACCTCTAAAAAAGTTTCCTCCCTGCTTTTTGGACTATTGATTTAAGCTTGCTGATACAATAAAAATAATACCCAAAACCCCCCTGCAGAGAAAAATCTAAATAAAAGGCATTGTCTCATGCTCTACTGTGCTCCAGCTGCAACATGCTGACAGCCGGCAGAGAGAGAACATGCATATTGATGCATTGAGGTCTCAGTCTGTGTTTGTTATTTTCGCCGACCCTCCCTCTCCCTTTTCGGGTACCCACAACTCGACTGGAGCTGGTCTCCGGCAAATCCCCATGTACCTATCACCCAGCTTCAATAATAATCAATACCTGATCAATCTTGTTTCATCTGCTCCATCACCTCTGTCCTCTCCACCACTTATTTTCTTGGATGGGGGAGTGTGCTGGTTGACGTTTCCTATGTCTCACTGAGAGTCAACCTGTTTTTCTAGCACAGAACATCTTGTTTAATGTATATTTGTGATGAAATTGAGGGACCTGAGATTTGAGAAAGAAAAATATGTGTTTCTTTTTGGAAACAATATTTTTAGGGTACTTGCGTATAATACAACTACTACAGAATAAGTTGGTAGACATACCCTGTTCCTGGGCTTTCCCTAGCTCCCATTCAGGAGGCCCCCGAGCTTCAGAAGGTATACACCTGTGGTGTGAGCTGTGTCTTGGGACTTCCACTGCTGAGAGCAGACAACCACCTAGTCTTCTCCATTAGCCCAAGCAGGAATCCACGATAGGTGCCTTAGTGCTGACAGTCACTAAAATCAGAACTGAAGTGTGGAAGATGAGCAGGAATGAACGCTCCGCTCTCTGTGGGAAGCCAGAGTCAGATTTATTTGACCTCTGCTCTTCTTGCTTTTCTCTTTCTCTATCAGTGGTGTCCAAAGCCAGAAAGAGAGTGATCTGCTCACAGGAGACCACCAACAGGAACCTATGACACTGGTCACTACCAAAATCTTTAGTAGAGCAGCACTAGAGACTTAAGCCTGCATCACAGGTAAGTTTTAATTTAACTTCTTGCCAGGTGTTGTGCTTCAGAAAGATTAAAAGAGGTTAAGTTTATTAATTGGTCATCTTCATTTTCAATATTTTTTCTTTTAATTTTTATTGAAACATAATATACATGCAGAAAAGTGTATATAAATATACAGCTTGATGCATTTTCAAACTGAACATGCCTGTGTAACTAGCACCCAGACCAGGAAACAGCATCACTGCACCCAGGTGCAGACCCATGCTCCTGCTGGTCACGACCCCTCCCCAGTGGTGACTTCTCTACAGACTCCTCACTGCATGGATGACCAGCAATGCTTTTTACAATAAAATGAAAGTAGAGAGAGTGCTTGGAGAAAATCCTTTCCTTTCAGTTCCTTCTCCTGCTTGTCAAATTCCTAATACCCTCTGAAAAATAAGCCTGTAATCCTAATGGTGCCTGGGTAGAAGTGCCCAGGTAAGAAGCAAAAGCCATTGGTCAAGACCAGCACAGCAATCTTGTCCTGCATCCATGTGGCTTTTGCCTTAGGGATTGCCTTTCTGTTCTTGATTAGCTCCCAGAGAATGCCTTGGCATTGACTTTTTTAACTTAAGCCTACAAATTTGTTATCAATTCTTTGCAGCACTCCAGTAGAACATGCTAGAATTACTGACTCCTCCATGAACACCCATGAGTGATGGGAGAGGAGGAGACTTGATGGGTCGAACTAACGCATGACAACCACTCAGGACCACAAGCTCTGCTCCAAACACCCCTGAGTCCTCTGCCAGCAGCTGCACGGCCAGCCTCTGTGGGGCCCAGGTTTTACTCACAGAGAACTACAGGTAGGGCAGAAACATGGGTCTTTCCACCATCTGCCTCTCACCATTCTGGGTCCACAGGGGAAGGTCAGGAAGGAGAAGAGGTGAAGAGCAAGGGCTTTGGAGTCAGATAGTCACTGGCTTCAGTCACGTCTGTACCTTGGGTACTTAAAACATTTCTTTAAACTCAGATTCCATGTCTGTAAAATTAGGATAATCGTATCTTCCTTAGAGGTTGTGGTGGAACTCACATGTGCCAATGCAGGTGAAGCGGTAAGGTGAACGACACGGCACGTGTAAGAGCTCAACAGACATGAGATCTTACAGGTTTATCAGAGCTGTTTTCTGAGAAGGACAAGGGCATTTTAGATCAACAGACTGATGCAACACTTGACTGGCTTTGAGTACTTGAAACAACTGAGCAGGATTCAATTAGAGGATTTTGATCTGTACAAATCTCTGGTTATGTCTATAAAATCAAATTGGCATTATATGGCATTGATACCTCTGACACACCACTCCCTGCATAGAGCAGTATGACGAAGGACTTTATCTTGCCACAGCTTCAAATTTTGTGGCCAAAAGTCTCCTTAGGACAAAAATGAGGTTTTGACAGAAGTTATGAAGAAGAAGATAATCATTTAAAAGCTTATGAAGAGATAAGGGGAAACTGGATTGTTCTTCCCCTCAGACTATTTTAAGTTAAAATAGAGCCCTTTCCACTGCCTCTTTACCACAGAATAGTGGAAGCTGACATGTCTTCTGGGCACAGCAGTTGCATCTACTACAGTTCACACCGCCCCCTTGACCTCATCTCCATCCTGACTGTTGGCCGGTGTGTCTGCTCCAACTCTCCAATCTGCTGCTTTCAGCAAACCTAGTCAACAATCTGTTTTCCCTCGCACTCTGGGTTTCCCTCCGATCCATTTCCTAGGATCAGAGCTCTTTGTCCACCATTTACTAGGAGGATTCTTAAACTTTTTAAATTTCAGTTTTTTCCTTAATAAAGTAGGGCTATTGACAGTATCTTACTCACGAGGCTACTGTGAACAATAAATGAGATCATGTATGTGAATGGCTTAATACAGGTCCTGGTACTTAATAAACACTCAAGAAATAATAGCTGCTGTGATTGTTGATATTATCATTGTCATCATCATTATAACCATCATCATCATCATCATCATCATCATTATAACCAGCATCGTCATCATCATCATCATCATCACTGTCATCATCATCTCCATTATCATCATCATCATCATCATTATAACCATCATCATCATCATCATCATCATCATCATCATTATAACCAGCATCGTCATCATCATCATCATCACTGTCATCATCATCTCCATTATCATCATCATCATCATCAACACTATCATCATCAAATCTTAAGGCACAAAGTCTTATTAACAATCTCACTAATGTCTCTATGGTGCAGTCTTATCTCCTGACTTGCTTTAAATATGAACTTTCAGATTTACATCTCTAGGTCATGCCATTGTGTGACGTATTCCCAGCTGCCTGGGAAGTCTGCCCATCTTCCTCATTGTTCTTATGTGTGTTCTGCATCTGAATACCTAGATGAAAAGAGAGAAGCTCGATCAAATATTTAGTCCATGTGGTACCAAGCACTTAAACTGGTCTAAGTATCTGGAGCATTGACTGAAATTTTTAGTCTGCTTTTGGATGTTTGGCAAACTAAAAATCAGAAGACACAGCGTTATCCTGAACAATGCTGGAAAGAAACAAGTCGCTCTGATGTAATCAATTTGGCACAGCTTGTTGATTTGGCGATGTTTGGCAAACTAAAAATCAGAAGACACAGCGTTATCCTGGACAATGCTGGAAAGAAACAAGTCGCTCTGATGTAATCAATTTGGCACAGCTTGTTGATTTGGAAGACATTTTGATGAATCAGAACAATTTTAAAAATTGTTTTTACCAAAAAATGGGTCAAGCCCATGTCCCTGAAAGATAATGAATAGGATGAAAATTAGGAATGGTAAGGATATCTCTTGCAAGCGTTGCAGTTTAACAGTTTTAAAACTGAGATATAATTTACATTCAATACAATTTACCAGTCTTAAGTATACAATTCAGTGAGTTTTGAAACATATATAGCATCACCACATAAAGATATAGATATTTCCATCAGTCTAGAAAGGTCCCTCATCCCTTTTCAGTCAGTCTCCATCCCCTATCTCCAGTCCCTTCCAACCACTGATCTTCTTTCTTTCACTGTAATTCTGCCTTATCTAGAACTTCATATAAATAAAATCAAATAATATGTAGTCTGATGTCTGGTTTTTTTCATTTAGCACAATTCTTTTGAGATTCAGCACATCGTATGTATCAGTAGTTCACCCCTTTATATTATTGAGCATTATTTCATCATACCACAATTTGCATATTCATTCACTAGTCAATGGACATTTGTGTTCTCTCTACATTTTGGCTAATTGGTTAATGCTGCTATGATCATTCGAGTACAAGTCTTTACACAGGCATATGTTTTCATTTCACTGGGATAAATACCTAGGAGTGGGAATGCTAGGCTGAATAGTAAGTATGTGTTTAATTTTTGACACAAGTGTCAAACTGTTTTCCAAAGTGGCCAGGCCATTTTACATTCCCACATTTCCATTGTATTCTGAAGTACAATGCCCTTAAACTTCTTAACCAGGAATATATTTTACTTCTATCCCTAATCAGTCCCATATTTTTAGAAATGGACATACAAAGCCTTAAAAACAAAGAAGTGGTTCCAAGGATATTGTCAGAAAATTTTAATGAATTTCAGTTGAAGAATCCCTAAAATTTACAATATTGGAAATATCATTGGTGTGTACATGATTTCAAAGAATTACTTGAAAAGGAAATTCAGATGGTTCAATGGTGACTGATAAAACAATCTGAAGAAGTATAAGCTAAGTTTATGCATAGAAGAGCCACAGCAGAGAGCAATCCTAATTCTCATATGAAAGATATAGGTTTGGAGTCTGAAAAGCAGGTAAAATGGGGGGCAACAATAAGAAGTAGAGCTTGTAACAAGGGATTAATTGAAAATCTTCATACTCTATGTTGACTCATTCATCTTCCTGAAAAACCTGTACTCTTGGTGCCATTGTTGAAAGATTCCCATAGATGTTGCTTAACATATCAAAATGCAACCTTTCCACTAAGTGCTTTTGGGGGTGTGAAGTCTCAGGAAAGCTAATTAGCAGCTGAAATCTGGTTTGCTCAAGCTAGAAAGACCCACAAAAGGCTTACCGTCTCAAAGACTGAAGAGAATGAGGCATTCGAAGCTTCATTTTCATAAAAAAGTTATTTAGAATTAAGATTATCCATACAGTGATGTGTCTAATTTTCCCCCTCTTTCTTACCCAGATAACAGACAATTTCTATTTCTAAATTCTTTAATAATATAATTTCTCACAATTATATGTAACATCCTCTTTTTCTATCAATAGCAGATATAGGTGCATCTGATCACTTATATGGCCATATGTGATGATGAGAAATTAATCTGCTTTTAAAAGTTTTATTATCCCAGAATCTGTTACACCTTCAGCTTTTTAGAGGGTGACTCTCAGAACTTTGGCATAGCCTTAAATAAGTCAGAAGAACTCAGAACACATGGGAAATAAGGAATATGAGAGAATTAAGTATATGTTCCCACACTGAAGCCATATCTAAGCTAGACTGGAAGGCTGCACAAAGACAACGTGTAGGCAGCACCCAGCACTGGGCCTGCAGAAAGTGAATGGGAAAGACATGACTGCGTGTTTAAGAACAGCATCATGTTTTCACTTCAATGATCAAAGAGAGCAATGTTTTAGCCTCCAGGGTCCTTATATTTTTTATATCTGAAAATAATTAGAATCCTTAGCATTATCTTATTTACCACACAACAAACCTTTTTATTTCTATTGTTTTTAAAAATTTTTATTTTTTTAATGTGAAGAAATTGAAGCTTGGGTAGGAAGTGTCAGAGCCTAGATGCCATTCCAGCTCTTCTGACC
Source organism: Galeopterus variegatus (assembly GCF_000696425.1). Lineage (NCBI taxonomy): Eukaryota > Metazoa > Chordata > Mammalia > Dermoptera > Cynocephalidae > Galeopterus > Galeopterus variegatus. The sequence goes on from NW_007728814.1 coordinate 236,102, forward strand.
GAAGTCCTGTGCATACAGCTCCCTTCTACTGGGTGTCCCGTCCAGTCTCAGCCCCAGTGCCCCTTACCTCCAAGCTAGCCTTATGCTAAGAAAACAACCAGACCCTTCTTATGGTGTAGAGAAGAAACTCTGTGTAAGTCAAGCAGAGAGTGAATGAAACATTTTATTACATAGCATTAAACCCTCTGCTGGTTTGTCCATTATTTTTTGTAAAATGTATAGAAAGACCACAGAACTAAGGAGTATGAATCTAGCCACTGTGTAACTATAGCACATCCGAAAAAGTTTATAGGGCTAACCAGTTAACTAATTCAATGAGTATGTATTACGTCTTACCATGTATCAGGCACATGATAAAATATATCGTGTTCTCATTCATACTTAATACATAGAAATTTGGTGATGGGGGCAAACTAAGTAATTGGCACAAACCCATATTGGGTTATTTAATGGCAGAAAACTTTTAAATGTAGATAAGAAAGCACAAAGTTATTACATATAAAAACACATGTCAAATAAGTAATATATTTATACAATTTTCAGATCACATATTCATCTGGTTGGATTTGAACAGGACTGGGGGTGAGAGAAGCAAGTGTTATGCCATTTTGCAGACAAGGAAACTGAGGTTCAGAGGGCCAAGGACCATGTCTAACTAGTAGGTATGTGATCTTACATTTTCTGAGTCTTAGGTGTTCCTGCAACTACTTTAAGGCTTTGTTTGGACAAGCTCATTTTCTTGTTTCAAGAGAGGTAGAACTATATCTGTTTGCCAGAGTAGACAAGCAAATTAAAAACTAGCTTGTCAGAATCTCGCTTTCCTAGAATGGATGGATATCGCAAGTTATGACACATAGTATCTGAGGGCCATGGCAAAGCAGCCAACTCATGATTGCCCTGATCATCACTCTTTTGCAGGAGAGGTGCAGCACACAGGGGTACATTCTTTCTTACTTAAAACTCATATAAAATAACCCAAAGAACTGGATGGATATCGCAAGTTATGACACATAGTATCTGAGGGCCATGGCAAAGCAGCCAACTCATGATTGCCCTGATCATCACTCTTTTGCAGGAGAGTTGCAGCACACAGGGGTACATTCTTTCTTACTTAAAACTCATATAAAATAACCCAAAGAACTGTGTCCAATCTGGCCCTTGCAATTGCATATTCTGTTGAACAGAGAACCCGGACACAGCAGCCTCAGTGGGGAATGCCTTTGGGGAAGTCCCAGAGTGCTGTAATGCTTTGAGATCAAGCAGTGGCTGCCAGGAGTGAGCAGTCAGAGCAGATTCCATGTGCACATCACGGACCTAACTCTCCATGCCACTTGTGTTCTGTAAGGGATGTTCACAGGGAAGGGAAAAGAGCGGGGTGAATGGGGGGATCATTTGGGATGCTAGAAAGGTCAGATAAGATGGCACCAGGTGGAACATGCTTCTAACAGACTGAACTGTTTGGAGTGGGTGTAAGAGTAGTGCTCTAGGAGTCATTAACAAAGATGAAAATTGTTCCCAGAGAAATGTTAAGGTCAAGATATGATGGCTGGGTATTAATGACATCACCACTGGCCTTCTGCCTCCTGCTGCCATTTTCTTTTCAAAAATTCTTGGTTTTTTGCCTCATCTCTAGTGCTTAAATTCCAGAATATAATACGGACTAGTGATTCACTTTGGTTAGTTGAGCAACAACCCAACCCAGTACAGTGAAATCAGGAAGAGAAGTTCTTTTCTGAGAATGGCTTATGTAGGACATTGAGACCTTTTGTCTTCATGACCTTGATCCCAACATTGTTCCTTTGCTCATTTGGTCACCGCTGTGCAAGAGACATGTGCCAGAGGCTGTGTGGGCACCATGGGGGGTAAAGGGTGAAGGAGACAGAGCTGTCTGGCCCTCAGAGGGTTTACAGTGAGAGGAGGGAAGAGAGGAGGCACACATGACCCAGGCTGTCCTGATGGGCTGTCAGGGCTGATCCCAATGCAAAGACCCCTTCCTGTGGAAAACGAGAAAAGGAAGCCTTGGTGGTATAGAATGAAGACAAGGAGTGGGGAGGCATTTTAGTTCAGGGAATGACCAAAAAGCGTGAAGCCCTTTTTCAGGAGCAGTACCTTTTCCTGTTTGGCTGTAACAAAAGTCTAAGGAAGGGTATAGCAAGACACAGACCGATGGGTAAGCTGGAGCCACATTTGGGATGGTGTCAGTATCAGGCTGAGGAGCTTTTCCCAGGCAGTGGGGAGTTAATAAAGGGTGTTTTGCTGAAGGCAGATGCAAATACGCCCGTGCTTTGGAATGATTAACCTAACCGGTATATAGGATGGACTGGAATGAAGAAATGCTGCGGTGAGTGAGAGAGACAAATTAAGTGGGAGGCTGTTGCAATAGACAAGATGAAAGATCCTATGGGCCTGAGTTAAAAAAGGAGATGCATAGCCTGTGAGCTATTCAGACATTAAAATTAGCAGGTCTTGGAGACCAATTAGATGTGGGTCATGAGGGAGAAAGAAGAGACACTGATTAGTCAAAAGAGGGGATGCAGGAGGAGGAGCGTGTTTTAGGAAAAATATAGCGATTTCAGTTTGAGACATGTGTTAGTTTGCTCTCAGGCTGCTGTAACAAAATTCCACAGACTGGGTGGCTTTAACAATAGGAATTTATTTTCTCACAGGTTTGAAGGCTAGAAGTCCAAGATCAAGGTGTAGGGCAGGGTTAGTCTCTCCTGAGGCCTCTCTCCTTGGCTTGCAGATGGCTGCCTCCATAGGGTGTCTTCACATGGTCTTTCCTCTGTGTGTGCTCATCCCTGGTTCTCTCTGTTGATCAAGGTGTAGGGCAGGGTTAGTCTCTCCTGAGGCCTCTCTCCTTGGCTTGCAGATGGCTACCTCCATAGGGTGTCTTCACATGGTCTTTCCTCTGTGTGTGCTCATCCCTGGTTCTCTCTGTGTATCCAGATTTCCCCTTCTTATAAGCATACCAGTCAGATTAAATTAGCACCTACCCTAATGACCTCATGTAACTTAATTATCTCTTTAAAGGCTCTATCTCCAAATATCGTTGCATTCTGAGGGGAGACTTCAATATACGAACTTTGGGCAGACACTGTTCAGCTCATAACAGGACATGTAGAGTTTGAGATGTTTGTGGACATCCCAGAGAACGTGACTAGTAGATGGTTTGAAGCATGGGTTGGAGATCAGGGGAGACGGCAGGGTTGGGGATGAAGAGGTAAAAGTCATGAACCAAGTACAAGAGCTGAGACCGGGGGAGAAGGTGAAAAGAGATCACTCTAGGGGCTATAAGGGTAATAATAAATTGTAATAGCTGCCCTGTATTGAGCTTTCTGTATATCAGCACTGGGCTAAGCCCTTTGCAGCTTGCAACAACAACTCTAGGAAAGGACGGTTATTACTATTATTATTATTATCATTTACCTTGGTTTTATAGAACAGAAAGCTGAAGGCTGGGGAGGTTAGGTAATTTCCTAGGGTCTAATAGCTCATAAGTAGCAGAACCAGAATATAAGATTCAAGTATGTCTGATTTCAAAGATTTGTGTCTAAGCACTGGGACCATCTGTGATGTCTCCAAGGGAAGCAGGTAGAAGAAAGAGAAAAAAGTCAGAGGCAGAATTGGTATCTGGTGGGGGAGCCAGAGGAGGGAGAGTGGGGAAAAAGGACAGAGAAGAGAGAAAAATCAGGAAGAAATGATGGGCTGGGAGCCAAAGGTGGTTGTGGGTGCACTGCCAGCAAGGTCAAAGCTGGCAGCAAGACAAGAAGTAAAACTGTGCCAGTGGGCTGGGTGACAGAGAGGCCATTGGTCACCTTGGTGAAGGCTGGCTTCCTGGAGAACTGGTGGCAGGTGACAGATGGCAGTGTGTCGAGGAGAGAATGGCAAGTGAGAAGAGGAGGTGGCAAGCTCGTCATCAGGGGTGAAAGGAGAGAAAGGGCTGTTGTGGAAGGCGAAGCACAGTCAAGGGAAGTTTATTTTTAGATGTGACTGAGTTGAAAATATTGGTAGATAGAAAAGGGGAATGCAACTTCTGAGGATAGGAGAGAGGAAATAATTTAATGAGCAAGGCTTCGGCGGAGGTGGGGGTGGCAGGGTGGGACTGCTGGTTGGATCCCTCAGGAACATGGGGGATTAATTAAGGATGGGTGACGATGTAGATGAGCTGGGAGGTTGACCGCTCGGCGGAGGTGGGTGGCAGGGTGGGACTGCTGGTTGGATCCGTCAGGAACATGGGGGATTAATTAAGGATGGGTGACGATGTAGATGAGCTGGGAGGTTGACCGGTGGGGAAAAGAGGGGAGCTGAATTATAGTAAATGGAATAGATGCTTCTGGAGAAAGGTAGCAGGAAGAATGATGAGTTCCTGAATCACAAGCTACATCAATCCAGACAAGACTTTTCTGTCTAAGGCTTGTACATGTTGACAAACATTCCCAGTCAGCTAACACTTATGGCATGACCTCCCTGCAAAGCATTATAAATTCCCGGGAGACCAGTTTTGCAAAGTTTCCCAACTTGTCTTCACTGGGGTGCAGAAAGCTATTGCCCCAAAATATGGTGCTTTGAATGCTGGAATAAAGAAGGCTCAAGGTCTCTCTGACATTGACCTCCCCCCCCCTTCAATTCTCTGTCACTCTCCAAAGCACAGGTGAAGCTGTTCCCTTATGTGCCTAAAGTCTGGACCCCACCGGCCAAAGAAGAAAACAATTACCTTGTGTCCTTTCCCTGAGTTTTCATTAACCTCACTCATATTACAAGAAGGAAGGCTGGAGTCTGTCAGCACACCTGAACTACCTTTTGTCACAGAGGATTGTCTTCTATTTCAGTCCCATTCAGTATTTTAAAGAAAATCATTTACCACTCATTGTCTCTCTGTGAGCCAAATAGACTTTGTTCCAGGTCACTGTATGTTTCTCAGGCCCATCGTATCCTCCTAAAAATCATTTATTCCTACACCCCCACCCCGCTCCCCTTTCCCTATGGAGATGGGTATATAAGCTCTGTACCCCATTGGGAAATTGGGACATTACTCTCTCATGATTCCCCCATGCTTTGCCCCTTCTCAGCACATTAAATAATAACATTCGTTATACTTTTTTTTCATATTGATCTAAATTTGTCAGGGATCTTTATTTTTTTTCCTTTTTTTCTTTTTTACTGACCGGCAACAGGATTGCAACCCTCGGTGTTGCGCCCGCACCGTGCTCAGCCAGTGAGCGGCTAAAGTCTGGACCCCACCCGCCAAAGAAGAAAACAATTACCTTGTGTCCTTTCCCTGAGTTTTCATTAACTTCACTCATATTACAAGAAGGAAGGCTGGAGTCTGTCAGCACACCTGGACTACCTTTTGTCACAGAGCATTGTCTTCTATTTCAGTCCCATTCAGTATTTTAAAGAAAATCATTTACCGGTCATTGTCTCTCTGTGAGCCAAATAGACTTTGTTCCAGGTCACTGTATGTTTCTCAGGCCCATCGTGTCCTCCTAAAAATCATTTATTCCTACACCCCCACCCCTCTCCCCTTTCCCTATGGAGATGGGTATATAAGCTCTGTACCCCATTGGGAAATTGGGACATTACTCTCTCATGATTCCCCCATGCTTTGCCCCTTCTCAGCACATTAAATAATAACATTCGTTATACTTTTTTTTCATATTGATCTAAATTTGTCAGGGATCTTTATTTTTTTTCCTTTTT
>NW_007728814.1:242284-244739 GCF_000696425.1 Galeopterus variegatus
GAAGAGGAAGTTTTCCCTTAGCCCCTACACCTTCATGTATAAATTAAATCTCACCCTAAGCTTGTGGTATGAACAAGAGCAAATGTAGAAACTGGAATAGAAATGTTTAAGTGCTGGTCCCTGCCTCAATATTGTCTTTATAGATATTTATAATTTGTTAGAGTTGGCCTGGGTAATAAGCAAATCAGACAATAAAGGGACTCAGCCTCTAGCAATCTGGCTCGGTAACACCAGAACCAATTAATTAGAAGGTAATTTAATAACACTGCTTTTAAATCATCCATGTGATGTAATAGAGGATTCTGGGCTTTCTGAAGTGATAGGCATTGTCTAGAGAAAATGTAGGTATGAGTGGATTTAATGGCATCGAAGTGAGAAGGACACAGATACTCAACTGTTATAAACCTCTCCCAAGCTCCCCAGAAGAGCATCACTGGTGGTTGGAGCGCTGTCCTGTGTTTGGGTGCACGGGCACTGAGAGCAGCTGATTTCTCCCCTGGGAGTCTTGTTGGTGTGAGGAGAGAGTGTAGATCTAGTATGAAGTGGATGTTGAGGTGGTAGAAGGCAGAGGAAGAAGGTTTGTACAGACGCTGCACGGCCATGTGGACCACATCAAAACCAAGAATGGGAACCAAGGCTGTTTTCCCCAGGGGCTGGCAATAGCTCATTGGTATGTCCCTCCTTCAAGGCATCTGGGAGGTGGCTTCTTAAGTATTTAGAATCAAATTAGTGCTATGGAACTTGGCTAAAGAATTGCTGGGTCTGGTGCTCTAGCCCGGCCATGGTTTCTACAGGGGAGTCTTTGCAGCCAAAAGCTGAGCTTGCAGAGGCAGTAGTCAAAACATACTTCCTTCATCTTTAGGCTCCACAGACCTTTGGCATTTTAAAGTAGGCANAGTCAAAACATACTTCCTTCATCTTTAGGCTCCACAGACCTTTGGCATTTTAAAGTAGGCATTGTTTTAAGTTGACAAATGGTATACTATAAATTTCAACAAAATTTGTCATGTAGCTAATAAAAATTTGGCATGATTCCTCTGGAGGGAGAGAGGGGAGTGCAGGTGCCGTGGGGACACATGCTCCAAATACGATCCTTGAAGGCTGTTGAGGAATATAGGATAAATGCATAGTTTAAAAGTAAAGCTCCTTTTATTTTTAAAGAAAGACAGCAGAAACATTGGACTGAAGGAGATATTTTGAGGCCATTTAGTCTGTCCCCAGTGAAAAGGAAGAGGAAATGTGCACATTACAATTGTCCCTCATTCCATACTAGCCCAGGACCTGGACGGAGGAGAAGCTCTGTCAGGGTTTGTTGAATGAATAAATGAATGAATGAATGAATGAACTTCTCTCTATTTCTCTCTTTCACACAAGAGCCATGGAGTTGTTTGCACTGACCACTTAGCAAACATTTTGAAATAGCTTATATTAAGAAATACAGGGCTAATATATCTGAAAGACATTTAAATAAAAATTAAAACCCTAAAGCCAATTAATAGAAAGGGAGGTGGAGTGCTGGCTTCAGAAGTATAATTATACCAGACTAAGGAATGCTTCTAATATTGAATGCAAAACATTTCTGAGTTTCCTATCAGTCAAAGCAAAAAAGAACCAAATACTGGATTCATGAATTCTTGTTTTTTAAAAGCATGCTGTTTGATGAGTGGATACGGAAAATGGGGTATATCTACACATTGGAATACTACTCTGCTATTAAAAAAGAATGAAATACTGCCATTTGCAATGACATGGATGGACCTAGAGAGAATTATATTAAGTGAAATGAGTCAGGCACAGGAAGAGAAATAGCACATGTTCTCACTTATTTGTGGGAGCTAAAAATTAATAAATAAACACACAAACAAAAGCGGGGGAGGGAAGAAGACACAACAACTACAATTCATTGAAGTTGATATGACAAGTGAACAGAAAGGACATTGTTGGGAGGGAGGGAGGTTTCGGTAATGGGCCACAATAATCAACTACATTGTACATTGATGAAATAAAATGAAATTTTTAAAAAAATGCTGTTTCACAAAGAGAGAAACGTTCTGAGTGCTGAGAGGAATTTGTTGTAGGGTTATTACACGATGGGCATATTAACCACTAGCTATAAATATGGCTATTTCTTATACTGACTCAATAAAAACCTGAACATACTCTGAAGCCACATGGATGTGAAGGAATTCTAAAGAGAGCTGAGCAGTATAGTCTGGCTGTGTAAGTCTTTGGTAGTTTGACTTGAAGAACTGACTAGATATAACTGGTTTCTTCCCAAGTACGTAACCCAAAGCCACATAATAAACATAGAGCACTATCAAGGATGCTCATTTCTTTCAAATATGGAAGTAGAAGGAGGAGAGAGAGTTGAGCAGTTCAACTGGTATCTTAAAGTACTATGTGTTAAAACAAACCTGGATATATTATGAGGGTATATAACAAAAAAATCACAAGA